>NC_084995.1:30254980-30554980 GCF_963854185.1 Sardina pilchardus | reverse complement strand
AGGTGGGCGGGCGGTCCTTGACAGGGGACGAGTAGAGCTGTCTTTGGTCAGCCGTTCATGTTATTGGTTGTTGTTGTTTTCTTTTCCGTTACTGTAACATACTGTACACTGTCTGTCTGCTTTTGGTTTTCAGATGGAAAGTGATGACAAGGACATGCGTCGCGAGATCAGCTATGCCATTAAGAACATTCACGGAATCAGGTGTGTGTGTGTGTGTGTGTGTGTGTGTGTGCAGGTGTGTGTGTGTGTGTGTGTGTGTGTATGCAGGTGTGTGTATGTGTATGTGTGCATGGATGTACGTGTGTGTGTGTGTGGGTGTGTGTGTGGGTGGGAGTGTGTATGTATGATTGACTGTGATTGACTGTGAAGGACAGTAATGGTTAGCTCAAGGACAAGTAGCCTGCAAGCAAGGTCTTTTAGCATGCGAGCTTGCAATGGAAGGTTTACTCAATGCTAGTCCTTGTCCAGTCCCAGCAGTGCCACCTGTTCATGTTGTCCTCCCTCCTCCCTCCCTCCTCCCTCCCTCTCTCTCTCTCTCTCCATCTCCCTCCCTCTGTCTGTTTACCTCGGATTCTAGGACAGGACTGTTTACTCCAGACATGGCCTTCGAGGCCATTGTGAAGAAGCAGATAGTGAAGCTCAAGGAGCCTTGCATTAAGTGCATTGACCTGGTCATCCAAGAGCTTATCAACACTGTGCGCCAGTGCAGCAATAAGGTACCGGGGTCTCCCTGTCTGCTGCTAGTCTGGCATTCTTGAATTTCCCCTTGGGGATCAATAAAGTATCTATCTATCTATCTATCTATCTATAAGCGATGTTCTGAGAGGATTTTTTTAAATGCATTCAGTGTTTTGCGTAATCTCAGTTAATCTAAGGTTATGAGTTGTCACTTGAGGCATGCTGCAGCTCGTGGACAGACACAGTGGTGTCACATCTGTGTGCTTCTTCCTTCTTCTCCACAGTTGGACACTTTCCCAAGGCTCAGGGAGGAGACGGAGAGGATCGTCACCTCACATATCCGTGACAGGGAGAGTCGGGCCAAGGATCAGGTACAACACACACACACACACACACACACACACACACACACACACACACACACACACAGACACAGACACAGACACACACACACACACACACACACACACACACACACACACACACACACACACACACACACACACACACACACACACACACACACACACACAGACCCTAATCCATAAACCAAGCAAGGCACACAACGGTGAGATATTCTGGCAGTCTATTTTACAAATTCTGAGGAGATAATCTCTCTACCTGACTCTGTTTTCAGATTTTGCTGCTTATTGATATCCAGCTCTCTTATATCAACACAAACCATGAGGATTTCATCGGCTTTGCCAAGTAGGTGTCACATCAGCGTTTACGGTAAAACGTCTAAAACATTACTGAACTTTGGTCACATGTGTACACCTCTTTGACAATTTTATAGATATGGATATAGCAGTGCCGAAATAATAGCAGTACAATGACGAAACACACATGGGAGCAGCAAATGTTTTGCTAATTGGCATTGATTTTTCATGAGCAGAAGCTCCCACGAGGGCTTATGTAAAAGCCTGGCAGTCCCTGAGACTTGTCACAGAATAGTGACACTCCACTCCTCTGTTCCCCCTCTCTCTCTCTCTCTCTCTCTCTCTCTCTCTCTCTCTCTCTCTCTCTCTCTCTCTCTCTCTCTCTCGCTCCCCCTCTCTGTTCTCGCCTTGCAGTGCGCAGCAGCGGAGTAGCCAGGCTAGCAACAAGAGCTCTGCGGGCAACCAGGTAAATGAGGCATGTCTCTTTGAGTTCTCGTGCAGTATAGCGCTAGCTAGCCTAGTGGTAGAAAAGTACATGTGTTTCTGTGTTGGCCCAATGCGCTGAAGACCTGAGGACAGAGCGACTTTTGAAAGTTGGCTGAATCGACAGAATTAGGGATGGTTAGATCACCAGGGATCAGGTCAGCTTTCGCTTTCATTCGGATTAAGGGTGAGATTGGGAGTTGAAAATCTGTTTGCTTAGCCAACTCTGCCCCTTTTTTCCGTGGGACCTAATTTTTTTTGCCAGTGACTAAACTATATACTTGCCAGCAGTGGTGATTTTTGTCATCATGTATATGATGTCCTTGTGGTATATATTTTATACCACATGCACCCATGTTATTTGATTTTTATTTTATAATTTTTTTAAATTATTTTTTCTTTGAGGCATGTTTAATACATTCTGAATGTATGTTTTAATTCCATTATTATTTGTGGTTTTATTGTTTTGTAACCCATCTTCTCTAGTTTGATTTGCAGTCTTTTTTCATTGAGATGGTGGAAGTTCTTTTGTTCTTTTATTTATTTATTTATTTTGACGTCGGCTCAGCCCTGGCTGTGTTCAGACATCTTTGTAAACATCCCTCTGTGTGTCACCACGCTGCCCGCATGCATGCCATCCACAACCTGTCTGATCAGCTCTCCTTCTCCTCCAGCCCGGCATGGGCACCCAGGTAAGTGTGCAGGCAGCCAGTATGCCCTGGGCCCCGCTCCCTCCCTCGCTCACTCCCACACCCACAAATGCTGGAGAATGTGTCGATGCGCCCTCTAGTGGTCAATTCAGGATGCTGCATAGTTTTTCATTTGATGAGAGAATCCTCTCCTGAGTCCTGACAGAAACACTGTGTGTGTGTTTGATTTTATAGAGCTGTGTTTTTCAGAATGTTGCCCCATGTCCACTGGATAAACACATTTTTGAAGGTGTGTTAGCGGACCCAAGTGGTTTTAGTTTTGGGCATTTAGAGTGCATGAGTACTATTACTATTACAGTAAGATTATCACTATTTCACAATCCTATTGTTTGGGATTAACCTTAGATGTACTACATGCCACACGCCAATTTTTTAAAAATAGAATTAAAAAAAAATTGTTCCGCTAACATATTGTAACATGTCGGTCCTCCATGTTACTGTAATATGGCTGCAGCATCCTCCCCCAGAGCAGAGCAGAGCTCCTCTCCCTAGTGTGCATCCAGCTGTACAGCTGTTAGGTCACACTCCAGTTGACCTGCTGGTGTTCCCCAAGCTGTAATACCCACTTGTGCTGTCTGTGAATGTTAGCCAGCTGATACTGCCAGCTGTTTTAATCCCTTCCTCCCTCCCCTCCTCTCCTCTTTCTTCCTCTCCTCTCCCCTCTCTCCTCGCCTCGTCCCTCTCTCTGCTGTCCTGGGTTTAGGCCACTTCTCCGCCGGCCTCTGGCATCATTGTAAGGGTCTGAGTGACTGGTTCTGATTAGAGGCACTTTAGAGGTTGCTCTCCATTAGCCGTGTGCCGTGTGTGTTTGTGAAATGGTCTTCTTTTTGACATGCCGAAAGATTCACTTCAGATGACACGCACACACAGTGAGCCTCTTGTGTGTTTCGGGGTGATGTAGGACACCAGCACGAGTGCTAGTCACGCGCTCACACTACCACCAGGGTTTGACTGAGAGCTGATGAGCCACTGACCACTTTCTGACCGTCACGACTCACGACAAACACTGACACACACCACCCATCCCTGCAGTGTTGATATGTTGATGGGTGAACCTCACTTTTGCATCAAGCTTTTTAAGTATCACACATTTTAGTAAAGAATTCATTTGATCTTTTTAACCCCTCACAAATTCAAGCACACGGTTTCTTGTTTTAGTTTGGTTTATTTTGCACAGACTAACCTGCATTGCGTGGAATTGAAGCAACAGGGTGTGTGTGTGTGATGCTTGCGGTGATGTGCACTCATGTGTGTTTCTCAAGAGAGGAGCCCAACCAAAAGGGCTCAGGCCCTGGACTCTGGCGCACTCGAACCTTGAACTTTGACCTCTCACCCTCTGCCCCCTCCACAGGTCATTCGGAAGGGCTGGCTGACCATCAACAACATCAGCATCATCAAGGGCGGTGCCAAGGAGTACTGGTTCGTGCTGACGGCAGAGACTCTCTCTTGGTTCAAGGATGACGAGGTGAGATGCTGTGAGCCATAGGGACGTGTGGTGTGGTGTGGTGTGGTGTGGTGGTGGTGGTGGTGGTGGTGGTGGCTTTACTGTGATTTGCCTGTGTGCCTTGCATGCATGTGTCTGCCATACCCCTCTTAGACACATCTGGGCACATCTGTGTCCAAGCGTCAGATGGATTGTTCTTGTGTATGACAGAGATGATGAACAGACAGAGAGAGAGAGAGAGAGAGAGAGAGAGAGTGTGTGTGTGTGTGTGTGTGTCTGTCTCTGTCTGTCTCTGTGTGTGTGTGTGTGTGTGTCTGTGTGTGTGTGTGTGTGTGTGTGTGTGTGTGTTTGTGTGTGTGTGTGTGTGTGTGTGTGTGTGTGTGTGTGTGCGAGTGTGCGTTTGTGTGGCGTTGCACAGCTGTGCTCTGTGGCTGGTGGGCTGGTGGGCTGCTGTCTATCTGCCTGTCTGTGCCTGCTGTACAGGCTCCGGGACGTTCTGCACAGCAAGTGTAGACAGGCAGACACACAACAACTCCTCTGGTGTCACAGCAGCGGGTTCTTCACCGCGGACAGAGTCCCCTGCTCAGAGAACAGTTCTCATTCAGGCGCAGACAGAGTCCCCTGCTCAGAGAACAGTTCTCATTCAAGCGCATACGGAGTCCCCTGCTCAGAGAACAGTTCTCATTCAGGCGCATGGATGGCATCCGATGATCTGAGTGATCATTACTAGCTCTGCTAGTCACAGTGCAGTAGTGATAGCCTTAGGTGACACATAATCTGTTGTTTCATGTTGTATGTCTCTCCATTGATTAAGGCAACCTTAATCTCTTGTGTATGAACACCCTGATATACACACACCTACAGTACACGCACAACAGGCAGTGTCGTGGTTAAGTTGGAGATTTATTGTTCTGTAGCAGCAGTTGAGGTTTGCTGGAGCTTTGATGTGTTTGTAAGGGTGTTTTTTGTGACCTTCAGGGTGTTAAATTTGTGTGTGTGTGTGCGTGCGTGCGTGCCAGCATGCGTGTGTGTGTGTTTTCTTTTTTTTGGGGGGGGGGGGAGGGAGGGGAGTAGGGAATTGGAGTGAACACAGGAGCATGGCGGAGCATAGGCGCTAATCACTAAACTATCTACTGCACCCACTGCTGCCTTTGTGAAGTCCCACACACACGTTCGGGTATCTCCTCCTCTCCTCCTCCTCCTCTCTCCTCCTCTTCTTCTCTGTCTCTCTGCCAGCCATCCTCCACCCTCCTCCTCTACCCTCTCCATTCCTTCTGGGAGTTCAGGCATTCGGTCGTGGTCTGTGACCCAGCTGGAGTCGCCCCAAGTTAAATCAACACTCACACTCACACTCACACACTCACGCAAGGCCAAGCGCACACACACACACACACACACACACACACACACACACACATACATGCATATTCAAGTAAACATGCACAAAAGGGAAGACATCAAAAAGATTTCTGGTCTAGACAAAACAATGATATCAAGGGATGTTTTTTTTGTTGTCATCCCGTTATTATGCAATGAGTGTAGGACCAAAGTAGGCCGTGAGTAGTCTCCGTGCTCTCTCATCCTCTCCTCTGATCTGCCTCCCCTCAGATGCTTTGCTCCATCTAACACCACTCTTACTCTTATGTTGTGGATTTGATCATCTCCATCACCATCCACCCCTGCTCTCCCCCTAACAGATTAGCACACATCCACCTACACCTGTAGACAAGACAATCAACACACAACACAGATATTTAATCCTTATCCTCCTAGTCCTAATCCTTATACTTATGCAAACACACACACACACACACATTCACACACACAGACTAAAACCCATAGGCTTGCTCATGCAAGCATATACACATGCATGAATGCATTCTTGTAGGCATGCATGCATACTACACCCCCCCACCCCCGCGCGCACACACATACAGTACATACACACACACAGACTCTCACACATACAAATCAATCTTGCAGTCACTGAAGTTTTCGGTGGGTAGTTCTGGCCAGAACACATTCTTGGCTGGAAAAATGGCAAGTTTTTTTTTTTTTTTAAACAAAAACACCGGCAGCCAATGAGAAGTGGAGGAGAGAATTCTATATAGCCCAGCCGTGGCGTGCCTCCCCACCCGCCTCTTTCTCAAAGGGGCACTCTGCAGCGACACCTCTTTTTCACTCTCCCTCTCTCCACTTCAATTTCCTTCTCTCTTTCATCCCTCTCTCTCTCTCTCTCTCTCTCCCTCTCCCTCTTTTTCTCTCTGTCCCTCTCTCCATCTTCACTCAGCCACATCAGCTCCAGCCTGTGTCTTTTGCTTCACAACCGCAGACCACATCAGATCACAGCATTACAGCCTCTTAACCCTTTCATAACCTGAAACGCATCGCCTGTTACTGTACGGACTCAACCTCAAATAAATACATCAATTCAGTTCTCTACATTGTATTTATCCCTTCCAGTTATATTCATCTGTTATTCTGACTCTGTTCTGTTTGATGTAGAGTTGTAGACCCCCCCCCTCCTCCTCCCCCCGCCCTCTCCGCCCCCCCCCCCCCACCCACCCTCTCTTGCACATGCCAGTATGTGTAATTTCTGCATGGACCTGCTGGTCTTTGGTAACAGTCACAGTTGCCACCACAGAGCAGAAGTCTTAACTGACTTAGCTGCTTAACTCCCCGCAAATAACCTTTGGACCCCAAATAGCTCACTCGCTTTCAGGCCTGTGGCCGAGGCGCTTTCTGACCTAGTAATCCCACGACTACACCCATAAATCACCATTATTATCATCAGTGGAGCTTTAACTGGCTTTTCTCAGCAGCGAAAAAAGATGATTAGGCTATTGACTTGATGTATACTTAGTGTAGTGTACTATATGTGTTTATAGGTTATATTCACTTAGATCAAATAATCTTGTTACTTTTAATTTGATGACTAATGCACCTTGATTGAGATAAATGTTTCTATGATTTTATGCACCAAAGCAAAAGAATCCTTATCAGATAAGTAAGCTACTGGAATTAGATAGAGTAAGTTTCCACCATGAAATGTGGTTCTTATAACTGTGAAATTGCGTACTGTTACGCAGCCTTGCCTGCTAACACTGGCAAATCTCGCACAAGGCATTGGGCATTTATCCAAATAGTGAAGAAAGAATCTCACATTGACACAAATGTCTTAAGGCATGTACCCTGATATATACGCAGACTGGTTGCCAAATTACATGAAGGATTTTTGCTGTGTATCCACTGCGAAGTAATTAACAACGTTTTTGGCTGTGAATTAGTATTTATGTGTTTCAGTTACAGTATAGTGTCATTGTTTTATTTTCACTATCAGATATTTCTTGTGTGTCACTGGCCCACATATGAATTTGGCCTTGGACACAAGCGTCTCTGATTGTCTAGTCTGGGGGCTTATTTTGCGAGCATCTGTTGTGTATGAGTTTGTTTTATTGACTCTATGTAATTCTACAAATCTTAATGAGGTTAAAGTTAAAAAGTCACTGTCTAGAGTAGACCCACATACAACTGAGCACAAAATCTACAGGCATTCTTCCTCTCCCTTCGGCATACAACATTTCCTTTGACACCTGATAGCTATTGGGCGCTCTGTGTGTGTGTGTGTGTGTGTGTGTGTGTGTGTGTGTGTGTGTGTATGTGTGTGTGTGTGCGTGCGTGTGTGTGTATGTGAGACTGAGCTATGTGCTGCCTGCAGTGTTTATTTGCAGTTGCTATCCAGCCATAGCGGCATCACTGGCCTTATCTCAGCCTGTGGACTACCATTAGATGATGTTTATTTCAGCCTCACACACTTCCAATGGAGCCTCGGTCAGCTCAAACTCCCTGGGGTCTGAGCCGAGGCGCGGGAGCGAGAGCGAGAGAGCGCCACACTTAACCAAACACAGCTCTTGTGTGTGATCTGGACGTTACGAGGACGCGTCAGCAAGAAGGAACGAGACAGACAGAGAGCGCGCGCGAGAGAGAGAGAGAGAGAGAGAGAGAGAGAGAGAGAGAGAGAGAGAGAGAGAGAGAGAGAGAGAGAGAGAGAGAGAGAGAGACATAGAGGAGATAATAAAGGTGATAGCCTCTTAGCCCCGCAGCCTCCATTTCACCCTGAGTCGGGAGTGACGTTCTCCTTCGCCCAGTCTAACCAATGTGCAGACTACTGTACACCAACATATCCATGAACAGGTAGTCTGAACACTGGGTAGACGGAGCGCGATTACAAGCGGGTCCCGTGTGGCGCCGTGTGGCGATGGTGGCGGCGGGCTCTATTTCCAGTCAGAAGAAAGCGCCTCGGATCTTCCCGGATCCCCCTCGCTCTCTCGCCTTTTTTCGACTTCAGTGAGGCGCAAGTATTCCACTTTTTTCCCACCCCCCCATCTCTCTCTCTTTCTCTCTCTCTCTCGGGAGAAAGTTCTGTCCCCCGTCCAGGTTTGGGTCTCGGTCCTGTTGTGTACTCTCCTTGTTTGTTTGTTTTGCCTTTTTTTCCCTCCTGCGGTCGTGCTCCCGTTGCTGTCCCCCTGTCACCGAACAGGCCAAGTGGAATATCCAGCCTTGACGTGGCACATTCACTCCGACGACCCAGGGAATCTGGGCGTGCTTTCAAGGAAGGGATATTACAAAAAAGAGGGAGAGAGAAGAGGGGGAGAGAAATGGAGTGGGTGAGAGAGAGGGAGGGACCTTTGCAAACCATATATGGGTTCTGGCAGCTTTTTTAGGGCCCGGGACACCAACCATCAAAAACGCAGTCCTCTCCTCTCCCAACCATCTCTCTTCTGGTTTTTTGCTTGTGTTCCAATCTTTCACGGTGAGCTCTTGTGGTGGTTCCTCTCCGTTCCTCCTTGGTGTGTTCATCCCGCTTTTCCTTGTCTTTCTCAGCCTCCCTCTTCATTTCTAGTGCTCCTTCTCTCTCTCTTTTCTCCCCCCTCGCCCGTTCCTTCACTCCGCCTCCTCCTCCACTCTCCTCCTTGCTCTCTTCCCTTGTGCTGCTAAGCGCTACCAGATGTTGAGACTTAACGCCAGGCTGTCATTTAATCTCTCCCTCTCTCCTTCTCTCTCTCTCTCTCTCTCTCTCTCTCTCTCTCTCTCTCCCCGCGAAAATTCAGAACAGGAAGTGGGCCCCTCTGGAATGGAGGGGAAAGTATTTAAGAAAGGAAAGCAAGAGAAAGAGGGATTGCAAGACGTACAGAGAGAGAGAGAGAGATATGAAGATATTGATTTTTAAAAGGGATGACATTATGTGAGGCACACATGCTTCAGATCATCATGATGTCCACCAAGTATTCCTCCCGTGTTATCCCTTCAACGGTGGTGAAACCACATGTGGGCATGCCAGTGTTCCTGTTCATTAGGCCCTAGTAGAGTGCTCTCGGGGTTATCTTAATCTTTTCGCTGCACACATATCTCAGTCGTGTCTTTTCCTACCTCCTATCCACTGTGAGGCCTTAGAATTTGCCTTGAGCCTGGACCCCCCCCCCCCACCCACCCACCCCAACCCCCACCCCCTCCCAGTGCAAAAGGAGGAGGGGAAACAACTGTTTTCTCCAGTGCGGCGTTGGGTAATGACTTCCACATGTGGGTGCTCTCCCTCACTTTCCCCCGCCAGGCTCCGTCCACCCTTCCCCCCCTCCTTTGGTTCACGTTGTTCACCCCATTCCGTTACCCCCTTTATGCGTTTCTTTTTTCCTCTCACTCGTTTTGTTTACTCCATTCTGTCCATCCTCTCATACTAATGGTAATCCCTCCTCCATTCACATATTTGAGTGAAGTTTTGGGGGATACCATCTATTGGAAGAATTCCGCTTGGGTTGCAACCATTGCGGTTTGGCCATTTTGAATCTTGAGATTTTGCACATAATATGGCCGCTCTCTTCTTCCTGTATATGTCTGCATTCTTTACATGTATCACTGGGAAGTGCGTCGGGATTGGGATTGGTGTCCAGTTTCCTGACCGTGCTGTGATTATAATCCCCAGTTGTACGAGCCAGTTCTAGTAGTACAAATCTGCTGACCTCGCTGCCTCTCTGTCTCCCTACTTTACTTCTCAGGAGAAAGAGAAGAAGTACATGCTGCCCCTGGACAACCTGAAGGTCCGCGACGTGGAGAAGAGCTTCATGTCCAGCAAGCACATATTCTCCATCTTCAACACTGAGCAGAGGTCAGTCAGTCCTCCTGCCAGGGTCAGAAGGCGCTGTTTGCCCATCGAGACCTTTGTGCTGTGTTTTTCATTTGGCTGGGGCTGCTGTGAAAGGAAGAATTCCGTTGTAAGTGTAGGGTTGCTTCACCAGCCGTGCCCCTTGGCCCTTCAGTGCAATCAAACCTCCCAAGAGCGGGCATGAGGATGTTTCCCTGAAACAAAAGTGGCAATGTGCTTAGTGCTTACAGTACGCTCCACCATTGTGCTGAGCCAGATGTTTCCACTCACTGACTCTAGCCTTGCCGTGCCGTGTAGAGTTAATTCTAATCAACACATCCAGAGGAGTTGGTGCAGAATACTGGAGAAGGTCTCCACACTCCTCAGGAATTTCCCCCTCTGCCAAATAGTCACAAAATGTTGGGCTTGAAATGGAATTATTATCGAAACGTTTAATTACAGTTGAACAGTTTGATGTCAGATGTCATGACAGAGTGAGAGAGTGTTTTGTTTCTAACTGCTTTTGCTCCTTAGGAACGTGTTCAAGGACAATCGCGTCCTGGAGCTGGCTTGCGATACCCAGGAGGAGGTGGACAGCTGGAAGTCTTCTCTCCTGCGTGCAGGGGTGTACCCCGAAAAAGCTGCTGTGAGCATCTGCCTGTCCTGTAGTCTATGACGCCATTTGCACATGAAGAATCTTGAATTTCCCCTTAGGGATCAATAAAGTATCTATCTATCTATCTATCTATCTATCTATCTGAAGACACTGTGCACTGATGATTAGCCTGCTGCTGTGTCTGTGACCTCCTATAGGTGGAGAGTGACGGCGGAGAGAAAGGTGCTGCTGAGAACTTCTCCATGGACCCACAGCTGGAGAGGAAGGTGGAGACCATCCGTAATCTGGTGGACTCCTACATGGCCATCGTCAACAAGTGCATCCGGGACCTCATGCCCAAGAGTATCATGCATCTGATGATAAACAACGTGAGTTTTCATCCTGCCATGGATGTGAGGATGTCTTTTGGACATGAGGAAGTCTTTTACTTCTTTCAATTTGTAATTCAGTACAACTGCAACAAACCTCAACCTCATTGCTCACTTTGTGCCTATGGGCTACAAAAAAAGCAGTTCATTTGAATGCAAATCAGTAAATAGGAATCACTTGAAAAGTAAGGATAAAAAGAAACTGAAACATGTAAGATAAAGTTTAAAACTTGAAAAAGATGGGAAAATGTATGCCGTGAATAAAGGCATAGGAAAAGCAAAAACATTTTGTGAAGATCTGGAAGCCAGTGCACCTCAAGTGGCCGTCTCTCCCCTTTCCCTCCCTGTTTCCCTCCCTCCTGCCGAAGGTCAAAGACTTCATCAACGCAGAGCTGCTGGCTCAGCTGTACTCTGCCGGGGACCAGAATGCGCTGATGGACGAGTCCCCCGAGCTGGCCCAGAGGCGGGAGGAGGTGCTCCGGACCCACCACGCCCTCAAGGAGGCGCTCACCATCATCGGAGACATCTCCACCACCACCATTACCACTGCCATGCCCCCTCCAGTGGACAACTCCTGGCTCTCCGCCGGAGGAGGAGGAGGACGCAGGTACAGTACGGCGGGGGGGACGGAGTCTGTGTCATTTCACTGTCGTGCTGGAGCTGGTGTGACATAGATTAGTTGGTATTTTGCATTGGCCTCTTGCATTTTCGTGTACCGCTAAAAATGATCGATGATGATGAACATGAAATGTTATGAACAGGAAAGATGACCGTTTTTTCTCAATTGCTCTAATGCCCCTGTCAACTCTGACATCATCACATATAGTAAACAAACACACATGCTTTTAACAGAAGCCTAGTAGCTTCTTCTTCAGCCCCTCTGCAGTTTGGGCTCAATCGCTCGTCTCCCTCTCGTCCGGCAGGTCCCCCCCAGCCAGTCCCACTGCGCCCAGGCGGATGTCGTCTGGTCAGAGGCCTGCCCCAGGCCGGGGGGCCCCTCCACCTCCCGGCCGCCCTGGCCCTCTGGGGCCCTTGAACAACAGCGCCGACTCCCCCCAGGTCCCCAGCCGCCCCAACCGGGCTCCACCCAGCATTCCCAGGTGAGTCGGACCACAGGTATGCTGCTCTCACGTGGACGTGGTGGTACCTCATGACAATAGACCGATCACAGTAAGGGCTCTAATTTGAAATGGCAGGGCGCACTGCGAATCGAACAGAAACCACACGATGAGAACAGGAAATGAGAATAATATTTATCAATCTACTGTCTGTAAATTGATAATAATATTTATCAATTTACTGCAGTACTTTTAAAGGAACATTACAGATGCTTACTTTAAATTACAGGTCATATTGAATGTTCTTTAAAAGATGTTTCACTGAAATGGAGTGACTAACCTGAAGCATTCCGTTTGTGTTGTGTCTGCTGCAACAACTAGCTTTCACTATAATCAATGTAAGGGTCTATGTCTTCTAACATATGTTTTACATGTCGCGAACGGAACGCTTCAGTAACACACCCGATGTAGCTTCTCTGTAAGAGTTCAACTGGAACAGGACGTTTATATAGACCACGACATATTGATCTATAAGGAATCTTACGTAATATCATGCAAACATTACCACCTGTTCCATGTCTTTCTGCTCTCTCCCTCTATCTGGCTATGTTAACCTATTACTGTCATTGAATCTGTTCAATCTTTGCAGGACAGCTTGTCAATTTGTTAGTCAAACATACCTTTGCCTACCTCTAAACAAGTAACTTCCTTTAACCTTCTCTGCTGTACTGATTCCTTTGTAACTAACAGTCACTAAATGTGTTTCTTTCTCTCTCTTTCCTCTCTGCAATTTCCTGGCCTTTCATGATATCACCATGTCATTCCCACCCCATTCCTTTTTCCATGCTCATCCCCCAGTCGGCGTCCCCCTCCCTCCCCAACAAGGCAGGCCCCATGAAAGGCCACCTCAGGCGACCGCTTCAGTGTGGATGAAGCACTCCACTCCCCCTGCCCTACCCCACCTACCCCTCTACCCCATCACTCTTAACACCTGACTGGCGCCTCGCTGGTCCCATCTCCCCAGTACTCTTCCTCTAAATGCAGCCTTGCAAAACCCCTTGCATGTCCCGAGCCCCCGTCTCCCTGGCTCTCCACTCTCGACCTTGTGCTGTCCCGTCCGAGACCCGTTGCTCCCCCCCCCCCCCCCCCCCCCCGCTGTCCTCTCGGCCCTCCCTCTGGTGATAGTGTCCTCTCTAGCGCTGCTTGTTTTTGTGTTGTATCTCTGTGCCCGTGCTGACCGTGTGGTTCTTAGATTTTTTCTCAGCAGCAGACCTCTTCTCTCTCTCTCTCTCTCTCTCTCTCACTCTCGTCCTCTCTCTCTCTCTCTCTCTCTCTCTCTCTCTCTCTGTCGCTCTCTCTCTCTCTCCACCACATTCCCGCATATACTGCACTGCACTGTCGCTGTCGCTCCCCACTGGCCGTTCTCAGCAGAGATGCAGCATTGGACATTTATCATGAATGTTCCCAATGCAGCGGGACCATCAGGCTTCTTATCATGCATGTTTGTGGGTGTGTTGTGCTGTGTTGTGATGTGCTGTGCAATGTGTGTGTGTGTGTGTGTGTGTGTGTGTGTGTGTTTGTGTGTGTTTGTGTGTGTGTGTGTGTGTGTGCGTGTGTGCGTGTGTGTGATTGCTTTTGTGTGGTTGGGGTGTGTATATGAATGAGGAAATGGAACTGGTATAGCTGCAATACATGCATAGTTAAATTAATGTATATATATATATGTGTGTGTGTGTGTGTGTGTGTACTGTATGTATGGGCCTATGAGTGGTTAAATACATGTTCAGAGAGTGATGTGTGACAAGCAGTGCACCTGTATGATTTTTCTGTCTGTTTGCATGTTTGTTTGAAGTTGTGGTTCCATGTGTCGTGTTTGTTTTCATGGTCTCACTCTCTCTGTGTGTGTATGTATGCACAGTGTGTACAGTATATGTGTGTGTATGTATATACATTATGAATGTGTGTGTGTGCGTGTGTGTGTGCGTATGTGTGTGTGTGTGTGTGTGTGTGTGTGTGTGTGCGCGAGCATGCGCGCCTCTCTTTGTTGCTATTCCAAACGTGACCCCCGTCCCTGACCAAGTAAAAGTGTGTGACTCTGTGCCTGTGTTGTCACTGCCATGGCCAGGCTGCGTCTGGAGGCCAGGGGCCCAGGCAGGAGTGCACTGGCAGGGGTTACTGTCCCGACCAACTGCCTAAGTGTGCACTCCACTATGCTGACTGTGTCTGCTTGTGCGCGCAACCTCTGGCAGCACGGACCCTTATCTAACAGTGGCAAAGGGCATCCGTCTTTGTCATGATTACTGTTTTGCTGGTATGCCCTCCATGCAAAGGGGGAGGGCGACTTATCTTAAAGCCAGTTAAGTGAACATCATCATTTTTTTCTCTCTCTTCATCTTTAGTGTGTAGTGTGATTGGTGCAACTAGAGTGTGATTGATTCAAATGTGACACCTTAGATAAACACAAACGTCGATAAGCTAGCTATAGGGAAAATAGCTTTTAATATATTATTTACTCAGCCAGATACTTGACATTTGTATCAGACAATGACAGAAGAGTGACACCCTTTGTGAAGGCAATGTAGGCATCTCCTCGGATATATTCAGAATGCCACTAGCATCAGTGTCGGCTATCATGTAGGAAGAGGACACCCGTCAGAGATAGCAAATGATGATCTGTCAATTTCCACATAGCTCCACACCCTCAGAGTTTCAGTATGTTGTAAATGTGTGTATGTCGACTCCCTCCATCTGTAAAGCATGTAATCTGCAGTAATGACCTGACCAACTGTCACACTCTGTCTCCCTGTCACCAGTCTTGATGACCCCCTGTGATCATGTCAGAGCAGAAGTTAGTTTTGCTATTAAGTGCCCAGTGTAAAGTCTTGTTTCTGTGGGTCTGTCCTCTAGTGAAGTGGTGTTCTGCCAAATATAGACATTGCCAAATAGGTAATTTATTCATTCCACAAGGGTGTGCTCATAAAACCTCTATCTTGCGCTCACTGTCTGTAAACAGTATTTGTCTTTTACTCTGACTTGAGAGTCGATTTGCTTTACTGGCATGGGTAACACATCTGTATTGCCAAAGCTAATAGTATGAAAATGAATATAATATGCAATAGAATATTACATAGACAGTGTTACTGTTACACACATACGTATCAAAATATTATTGTCTGCAGCAGAACACATTTAACTCCCCTTTGTAAATGTATTTATTTGGGAGCTGTACCAGTGGTTACATACTTTCTGTATCTCTCTTGATCTCCAATAAATCTGTCCTTCTCACTCACCAATGTGTTTGATTCTTTTGATGTAGGCTATGTCACTCCTTACATACTGATTATCCAATGTAATTTGTGCCAAATTAACTTTTCCCTCCATGATCTAGTGTCCTAGTGTTTAAAATAACATATATGGCCCCAAAGAGTTCAGAGGTTTTTTACTTTCCCAATCAGAATATCAGGCTTTATGTTTGTTGTGGAAGTATGATTCCTTTAAACTACTGCCAATGTACCTGTTGAACTATATTCAAATCATAGGGAATGTTATGTTCTATTATGGGTCCAACAGACCAAGGGGCACAGCATAAGACCCGTTTTTTTGTTGTTGTAATTGTTTTTATCCAGTAGAGGGAGCCAGCAACTTAAGGTAAGAAAAGTGACTGTAATTGAAGATTTAGGGGCCTTGTGCTAATCAGAAACTTTGTAACCACTCCATGTTAAACAACGCAGATTTCATAAGCCTGAGGAAGAGCTAGTGGCTCGAAACGTTGCTTGTCAATAAATTTCACTGGGAGCTGCTGGTGTGCGGATACTTTTTTACATGGCTTGCGGCTCTTGAAGATCCTGCACCCGGGCAAAATTAATTAAGGATGTGCGTGGTTATTCAACTTTTTATAACAACGCAGATGTGAAATGTTAAACGTTAGATCTACTTCACATTTATTTTTTTGCATAGGGTTATTTTATAGAGAAAACATAATATGTTATGTCATCTGTGGGAATATGCCTTAATTGTGTTTTACCATTGGCAAACCATTGTAATGGGTAGTGTCTCCATTACAGACGGTTGACCTATGCTAAATAAGGGCTTTGCGATATTGCATTTTGATAGCCTACAAGCGCACAAACTGCTTCGTTCAAACTGCGCAACAGAATCCCTGCCCTCTCATTGGATGGCGGCAGTAAGTAGCCGCTTGTGGACTCCAACAACTTGAACACAGGAGGGAACCGCTGAGCACACTTAGTACATGACAGCTACTGCTGACCGACTGGGTGACTTAGTAGCAGTGCATCTCAGAATTGTATCAACTGCATGTACATGTTCAATCTTAACGATAAAAAGGCCGTTCAAGAAAAACTGTGCTTAAACCGAAAGGATGTTGGTCACCACAAGATAATGAAGCGTTGGACTGTAGTGATCTGTGCGGTCGTTGCAGTATTATGCTGGTAAGTTAACTAATCAGACCAGGACACCTAATGCACGCTGATGTATGTGTTTGTCTTTTTAATTGTAAAGTAGTCGAGTAGTAGTTTGATTTAGCTCGTTCTTGTTGGACAACCTATCTGAACCTTCTCTTTCTATTAGTGAATACGTAGTATTTGGCCGAGAAAGCTAAGCTAGCAAGATAGCTGCGGAAGCTAACAACGCTACAAGTATCGATATGAAGATGGCAGGTGTTGGACATTAAAGTTGAGATTTGGGCTTATATAGCCTGCCGGGCAATTATTTTTAAATGGCATACACCCCGGTAGAATATGAATATTGAGATACATTTAGACCATAGTTAAGGGAAGTTTGTTGGGAAGATGGAATTGTATTGCTAACGCTACATGTCAAAATATGATAGCTAACGATGATTACTATTCTATGCTAGCCCACTTGGCTTACGTTGGTTGGTGTTTATATGCGACGTGGCTGACAAAGCTTCGGCGCAAACAACCACACGCGTGTCAGTTTATGTATGTAAGGAAACCCTGACTAACGGCATTTAACGTTAGCTATCTACGAATTCAGCTGATGTTGGTGTCCCGACGTGTCACTTTTTGTTTAGGTAGCTTTCATAGCTGATCGGAAGTAACGTGTAATGTCAGTAGATCTGTTTGATGACTAGCAGTGTGAGTCATTTCGAAACTAGCCAGGATAACTTGTAGGACAGTGCTATGCCTGGGTTGATGAGGAGGCCCTGTCCCAAGCTGAAAGTTAATTGTCAGTGAAATGTGTGTGTAGACCCAGCGGATGAGATATGTTCCCTGCTCTGAGGATGTCTTGACGTATCCCCAAAGATCCTTGATTACTGACCGCTTGTCGGCTTCAACACGCCCATAACGTTACATTCCTTCTCTTGAGTCATGTTTAGAACAGCAACTTTGTTGGACGTTTTGGTTTAGCGACAGTGCTGATATATTGCATTTCATTATTAATGTTTATGGAGGCTACCACAAATCCCATAACCTTCAAACAAAACACTTTGTTGCTGCGGCTCAAAGACAAATAGTTGTGAGATACCTTTAACCAATCCCACTCTCAGCGGTGTTGTAGGCCTATGTTGATTTGTTTTATCGTTTATCCCTCACCAAAGGTTAAATAGTGTTGTGCGACCCCAAATAGATCTTCATTACAGTGATTTGGTACGCCGCATTAATGTCCTCTGGCAGTTCAGTGTTGTCATTGTAAACAAACTCCTGTCTTATCAAGTCGGTCTGCACGTGTCTGACTTGACATCCTGCTGTAATGCAGCATAAAAGGCAGTCATCTGACATCCGGTTTGACGTGAAGTGAACCTTGTACTCGGAGCACCTGTCCTGGGATTACCTGTCCTAGATATGACTCATATTTTTAGTAGTGGTGTGTAATGTTAGATGGGACTGAATTAATTACTGTAGCTCCCTCGGTGACACATTGTCTGAGCCATGTTGGCAAGCCCTTTGAATTTTGTTCTCTAGGTCCACCTTTTTGCTACTCTTACATCTTGTGGCACTAGTACAATAATAGTGATTCAGTGACCAACACACATCAAGATCTGTGATGTCATTCTGGCCTACATCATCACTGTCAAAGCCTGTATGTCTATGGTCAACGCCTTCATCAAGAAGCTCTCAGTTTTTCAGTTACAACATATTTTCCTTCTCATTCCTTGGCACATGAAACAGTGGGAAAGTGTCCTAATCATTGTGGCTATTTTTGACCTGTTGGTTTTGAGCGTCCTTGTTTGTGGCAGGGTGTTTGAGAAAAGACAGCTGTGACATTGGGTTGTCCCATTCTCTGGCAGTCCTTTCACTGACCCGACTGCTCGTGGTGTGAATTTGGCTTGCCCTCAGTCTGATATCACACCACTGGAGAACTCCCCACCATTCATAGGCCACTGTCTACCCTCAGAACGGTATCAGACAGAATGACATGGTGTGACGGTTGCTCTCTCTTCCCGCCTTTGGCAAAGGCTGTAGTACAGAAACAGTGAACATTCAAGTGTCATTCATTAGTCTGAAGTTAAGATGCTTAGGCTAACTATGGATATTTGTGATTCGGTGCATAGTCTGTAGGACATTACACATCAACAGCTGTACTGCACTGGTGTTGGCCTGGGGAAAAATAGCATGACCAGTGTACAGGGAGTGTCAAGACTACAGAGCATCTATGGTTTAGTCTTATGAGGGCACACTTAGCTCACTCCTAAAGATGTAACTTGTGTGCAGATTTTCATGTAGCTAGACTAGCTAGTGTGCCAATGAGTACCTAGCCTTAGAGCAGCGCTAGACATACTGTTGTCAGGATTTTTAAGGCAATCTGTTTGTATACCAGTGTTAGACTTCTAAATAAACACAATGGACCAGGACCACCATGCTGTTATTGAACCTGGAAGAAAACTCTAGGCATCTCATACTTTAACATCATACATAACTATTTCAGTAAGTAAGCCTACAGTACATAGGGCACTACAGTATAGTAACCTTACATAGACTCAATAGACCATACTCTGTTGGTGCTTTTGTTGTAAACTTTGCAATAGAAATATGGGACTACAAGTCACATTGAAGATGTTCACAGTGGATTTAAATTAGTAATGTGTAATGTAGTATATTGATGGGTTTTTTTGACAGGATTAAATGTCTGTTACTATCTGACAAATAGGCCCTACACATTTTTTGCACTTTTTATGACTTGATGTACCTGAACATGAACACAGTTTTTCCCCGTCGTTTCCGGAAAAAAAAAGAACAAATTACCATCATGCCATTTGCTACAGTGCCTCTTCAGCATGCTGCTGGAGTATCATCATGCAATCCGCTCCTCTGCCCATTCTCGCTATGGGAAGTGTTGTTATGTAATGGTTTTATAACAGCCTCTGTGGCGTGCCTGTTTGCAGGCACCCTGTTGGTCATGTGTGCTGCTATGAGCAGAGGCTGGCTCCCCTCCAGGCCCAGGGCCAGCCTACACAGGACACCAGGCAGCTGCCGGACCCCTTGGACCAGGCAGACACAGGACAGGTATGCCTGGCCCACAAACTCATGCCTCATGGTTCAAGGGTCAGCTACATATTAGTAGTACAGTAATAGTACTATTTATTTTATTATTATTTTCATTATAGAATATGACTATTATAAACATTGCTCATTGTAGCTGTTCCGTTTATTGCCCATGGCTTTTATGTTTTGATGGCTACATGTACTTAAAAACAGTGTGTAATAGGCTTCTAGGACAGCAAGACATCGCTGAACAAGGCCCATAGCAAGGAACAGTTTGCCGTGTGTACTTTATCTTATTAGATTTAACTCCATGTACTGTACACCATGGGGTGGGCAGTATCATCTACGATAATATCGTGATTGTTGTTTTAACGATGTGCAACATTATTGAGTATTTAAATCACAAGAAGCCCTTGGCTGCAGTAGAGCAAGTCACATGATCACTTTATGCGGCTATTTCGTTCAAGTGGCATTGATGAGTTAAACAGTCACGTTTTTATAGAGAGAAAACATTAGCCTTTGAACATTTTGATAGTCATTTGTAAACCAAAAAACTCTTCTTATATAACCCTTTTGTAAGTGGACTGAAGTTCGCTCTAAATATCTACTTTTATCGATTATGATAACCGTTAGGGATTTCTCATATACATTAACCATAAGCTAACACATTAGTTTCTATTAAACTAATGTTAGCCGACATGATTGCTCTAAACAAAACATCAAAGGAAATAACTGAGATGTACTCTGTTGGTCTGCTTGGTTGCAGTGAATTCTAAGTAAAGGTTTGAAAGGAACTTCAGATTCAGACTTTCTCTTGGGAAGCTGTTATCTATCTCCTCAGCTAATAAAGCTACTGTAGCTAGATCATGCCATTGCCACACACACAAATGAGGGCAGAGGGCAGAATTGGAAATATGTCATAGACGTGTCTCAATGCATTGGTTAATTTGGTTTGGAAGTCACCGGTTATTTGGTTATTATGGTAATGATGCTATTTAGATATAATGATCTGTAAAGTAGCCTACCTCAGACCTCTAACACATTAACACTTTTTTAAAGGATATTGACTAATAATCGTCATCGTCAAAATCACAAAAAATATCGAGATATTGTTTTTTGTCCATATCGCCCACCCCTACAGTACATAAAATATGGAGTGCTTAGATCACTTGCAATGAGCATGCTGAGTGTTTCTTTCATTTGTGTGTGTGGTGTGTGTCTGTGGACAGACGGATGAGTTGCCCACCGCCCAGGAGACGGGCAGTCCGTCTGAACCCAGCATCCTGACAGAAGGCAGCCAGGTGGAGGAGGAGGAGGAGGAGGAGCCATGGTCTCTGGATCACACAGAGACAGGGAAACTAAAGCAGGTACTGCACAGTAGCATCATTCCTTTGTCTTAAAGGGCCGTTCACACATAAACTATAACGATAACGACATGAAGAACGATTTTGAGAACGATAAAAAGCTAACGGCCAATCAGAACCCATAATATTCTAGCCATCACATTCATTAACATGAGGAGAGACTTTTCTTATCGTTGGCCAGTGTGGACGCTTTTATCGTTATGGTTATAGTTATCGTTATCGTTATCGTTATCGTTCTTGGTGTGAATGGCCCTTAACTCTGTTGCCCTACTCTGCTCTCTGTGAAGGCCTTAGTAAGAGCATTGTCATAGACAAAGCGGTTACAGTAGGTTAAAAAATATATATAATTTACCTGTCCTGACAAGACCTGCTGCTGTGTATGTGATTGATTATTCCCCACGGCACTGTTCAGCTGTCCCTGCAGTTCTTTGAGAAGGTGAGTGAGAATTATGGTAGTGTCATTCCTTGAGCACTGTTCTTCAGGTTGTCTGACCTACTTCTGAAAAAGGTGACACAGGACGGCCTTAGTATTCAAGCCATAAAGCATATTCATGGGAAGTTCATTTGAAATCGCCATGTTATGCCATGAGCCATCTTATAAAAACATAGAATGTATGAACGTATTCAATCTATATACAGTATGTTATATGTTACATGCATGTCATTACTGATGATTACTGAAACGTTGCTACTTGATGTCTTTGGTCTTTGGTCTTTGGCCTTTGGTCTTTGGTCTTTGGTCTATGGCAGGTGTCTCCAACGTGGTGCCCGCGGGCACCAGGTAGCCCGCGAGACGCATATGAGGCGCCCGCAGTACACCTTCTAAAAATAGCCCACAAGTCGTCTGCAGATCACGCTCTAAAAACATCCTCCGTTGTGACGTTTTTAATCATTTAAACCATTTTAAGAATGTATGTAGACAACAATCTGTAGCCTTAACTACATTAACATTAACTTGATATTGGTGGTGATACCAGTTGTAGGCCTAGCTGGTTAACTTTTAGCCTTTGGCTCAGAATACCTCTCCCATTGACTCGACAACGGAAGTGGAGCGCATATGCTGCTCGCACACATGCAGAAAAAACAAGCTCGCTCGTCTGGTGTAGCAAATGGAAGCATGTCTTCGCTAAAGTTCTGTGCCCATTCCGTGTTTGTCCCATACGGTTCGGTTCGTGCATGATTGTTCAAGGACTGAAAAACGTTTGCTTTACTGTAGCGCACGGGCCTTTTCTCCTCCGTGTAGCGCTGGAAATCGTGTGGCATGTAGGCTATGCCATGATCCAATTAACCTACCGGGCGCAACATGTTGTGAGATCATGGAGACGTGCAATAACTATAAAAGGCGTCTTCATAAGTTAGGGAAGGTGGTGTTGGTGATTGATTGTTATTGAAATGTTAAAAAAAAAAACAGTTAAAAATAAATATTAGGTTCCCCATGCAAACTTTGAAATGAACAAACTGAACAAGATGTTGTTGGTAGTGTTGCATATTGATATTGAAGAATCAGATGAAAATACAGTTGTTTAAAATATATAAAGGCGTATGGGCCTACAGCACATAATATTGATAATTCGACATTGTAAATCACCCACTATTTAGGAGGGTTACCCTTGCATAAAAGGTTGTGAGGGGTTCGTTTCAAATGGGTAGCCCTCCATATGATTTTGAGTTCTTCGGGTAGCCCTCATCCCCAAAAAGGTTGGAGACCCCTGGTCTATGGTCTATGGTCTATGGTCTTTACAATGAGTGGTTGGGGCGAGTTCATTCTTAGCTGAGACGTGTCCCTCTGCACAGACCACAGAGATGATGGTGAGGGCAGAAGAGCCTGTGCTGGAGTGGGACAGTGTGGCTGACCTCAAGCAGGACCTCAAGCAGGACCTGGAGCCTCCTGTCGCTGAGCCCCAGGGTCACACTGAGCAGCAGGAGCAGCAGCAGCAGCCTCAGCCTTCCACAGCCACCACTGAGCCTGCCACGGCCTTGCCTGCCTCTCCTAGCACCAGCCCGGATGGCCAAGCGTCTCCCAGCATTCCTACCTCATTAGAATCAGCTGCCGAAAGGTAAGAGCACAAGTATCTCTCCAGTGTCCTCTGCATGCTTGAACCAGAGATTACCCTAAGGCAACCCTCCTTCAAAAGGTATGCCAAACTCAAGGTGTGTGTGTGTGTGTGTGTGTGTGTGTGTGTTTGCATGCATGTGTGTCCATCTTCCCTGATGTTTCTTTTCCTCACTCAGTGCCACAGAGTCCTTAGTAGCTGACCCCTCCACTCCTCCAGTGTCCAGCACAGACTCTCCCCCAACTGACTGTGAGGCAGTAGAAAGACCCTCTTATAGCGATGTGTTGACCGAGTGAGTTCCCCTCTCTCTCCTGCCCTGGTTGCTGCCTTGCCTTGCTGTTTGTACACCTTGCCTTGCTGGCTTGCCTTGCTGTTGTGTTTATTCTTTCTCACTCCCGCTGCTACTCCATCTGTCTCCAGTCTTCCAGTGCTGCAGAGCACCAGTACCCCAGGAGGAGGGAAGGGGACTAGCACCGAGGTGGATGCCTCTGCAGCACAGGCGGGCCAGGGGAGCAACACGTCCTCCCGCCTGCAGAAAGACAAGGTTAGCAGCACGGATAGCCATGGAATGTGTGTGGCTCTTCTCCGGGAAACTGATTTTTAAGATGGCAGGATTATGGTTGATTAGGGTTGTTTTTGCACTGTGTGTGTGTGTGCGTTACCTTTTTTGCAGTGTGTATGTGTGTATGTTGATACATTTTTTGCTGTGTGTGTGTGTGTGTGTTTGTATGTATGTGTACAGTATGTATATGTGTGGGTGGGGGTGTGGGTGTGTGTTTTCTCTTCTGCTATGTCTTGACTGTACCAAAATGTGTGTATAACCTCGAGATGCATGTGAATATTTGCATGGGTGGACAGATTGCCAAGGAAGTGGACTCCTCAGCACCAACTAAGGACCCGGAGGACATCCCCACTTTTGATGAGTGGAAGAAGAAGATGATGGAAGTAGAGATAGAGAAAAGTGAGGGAGCGTTGACTGTGCCTGGTCATTCTCTTCAGTCTCTTCAGTGCCTTGGGGTTTAGGGGCAGATTGTATCCACCATGAAGTGGTTAACTGTGTGCCTTCTACTCATGCCCTCCCCTGTGTCCAGCATGCAGGTTATGCAACCATAATGTTTCAGTGCTGCTGACAGTCTTTATTTACTGGTGTTTGTCACTTTGAGGTCCTTTGGGAGGTCAACAGCTCTGAGTTTTATTCCTGGCCTTCAATTATTGATGTAGTTTTTTTTTTTTTACTGGAGTTAGGTGATGTTTACAAATTTTTTATTATTATTTTTTAGAAGGAGTTTTTGCCTGACCGCCCCTTTCTTTCTGCTTGCCCTTATAGCTTTTTGTAGAGTGCTTTGAGACCCATAGCATATTTTAAGCATACTGCACATATAAAAACACTGTCTATTGTCCCACCTTACAGTAGCTCTCTTCTGACTCTGTGCTTTTCTTTTCCAGGTCAGACCACACACACATCCTCTAATGGGGGACGGGGAACACACGTGGCAAAGAAGGTCCAGAGTAACTTGAACAACTACGCATCAGTAGAATGTGGGGCCAAGATTTTATCAGCAAACCCTGAAGCCAAGGTGTGGGGACCACAATAAACAATGGTTTTAGGAGCTATTAGTTTATAATATATATAGACAGGGAGAGGGAGAATGCTTAACCATGTTTGTTTTTGCTTCTCAGAGCACCTCTGCTATTCTAATGGAGAACATGGACCTGTACATGCTGAATCCATGCAGCAACAAGATCTGGTAATGACACAGAAAGATAAGAATTACTACAAAATCTGTTACAAAGTCTTGTTGCTAGTGCCTGGAATGTGGTTGGATAAAGGTCATTGCCGTAGAGAGTACCATGTACAGTATGTATTATGGTTGAAGGTTGAGGGGAAAAGGCATGAGTGATTATGCTGTATTGTACTACTTCTCAGCCTGGGCCTACTTATTCATACTGTTGAAGTCAAGGACATGAGGCAGGAGACGGAAATAGGTATCAGAGTAGAAGGCTGTTCCATTGGGCCTGGCCAGTAAAGACACTCTTCTCTCCCCGCGTCCCAGCCCTGCACACTTTTACTCTTCTCTCCCTCTGCTCTACAGGTTTGTTATCGAGCTCTGTGAGCCCATTCAGGTGAAGAAACTTGACATTGCCAACTTTGAACTCTTCTCCTCCACACCCAAGGACTTCCTGGTGTCCATCAGTGACAGGTCTGGCTTGCTTATGTTTTTTTTTAATTATTTGTTATTGAGGCAGATAAATGTGTACATTACAGTAATACATCTTCAGCTTTGGCTTGACCCTTGACCCTTGATCACATTATGGATGATCGTAAACGTTACATTAAAATAATGTAATGTTTTCAAGGAAAAGGATTTAATGCTCCAATGGCGCTCCTCATCCTCAGTAAAAAACAAAATTGCTGTTTGTTTGTTTTTTTCAGGTACCCAACAAATAAGTGGGTCAAGCTGGGTACATTCCATGGCCGTGATGAACGCACAATCCAGAGCTTTCCGCTGGATGAACATCTCTTTGCCAAATATGTCAAGGTACAGCTTCGATAGTGGCACAGCCCTATTCTCAGCACTGATATCCTATCCTTGGTTTTCTAATGGGACTGAAACTGGACACCCCTCAAAGGTCGACTGCATATGTTGTTTCTCAGATTTTTGAACCGGACCCAACAGTCTTTAACTGATGCTATTTAGCCATTCGGAGTGTATAGCACTGCCACTTAGAGCACTGCACTTAAAACCAGGTCTAACTCAAGACGTGAATTTGCCTAATAACCTCTCCCATATTTGTTGAAAAGAACAGTTGCTTTGGACAGTCATATGCACTCGTGCCTAATGTGCTCAGTCATGTTCACCACTTTTAACAACATCTTCTTCTCCTATGTTTTTTTTTCCTGCTTCAGATGTTCACCAAGTACATAAAGGTTAGCCATCTTCTCTCTTAGATGTTCACAGATGTCTGGGTGATTGGCGTTGGCGGGTAATGCTTAGCATTAGGCTGATTTGAATTGAGTCACTACCATTTTGATGGCTAGCACCTTAGCAATAGAATAGATAACACGCTGCTGAAGTGTGAGACTAACAAGGAGAAATATATGATTTTCCTCTATGATAGTTTGCCTGGTGTGGACTAACATATGGGTCTGTATGAGCTAGCTGTTTTAAAATTAACCTCTGCAATCGTGCCAGGCTAAATCCAGCTTAAAGATCATCCCCATCCTGCACTGAGAGATATTGTTTACTGTAAATTTGTTTTTGCTGCAAAAGGAGGACACAATTCAAATGACTAGCTTTGCCATAAAAGAAAGTGTACGGCATAATGCAGTCCATTGATTTGCTAAACCTGTTCTTTGATCACATCTACTGATTGAGGCTTTGCGCTTTGTGTTTTGAATGTAGCTTTGAGCATGTCCTTCATGTTTCCTGATGAGTTTGTGTGTGTCCCCGTGTCTGTCTGTGTGTGTGTGTGCGCATCTGTGTGTGTCTGTGTCTGTGTGTGTGTGTGTGTGTGTGCGCGTGTGTGTGTGTGTGTGTGCGCGTGTGTGTCTGGTCATCCGCAGGTGGAGCTGCTCTCTCACTTTGGCTCGGAGCACTTCTGTCCTCTCAGCCTCATCAGGTACTACTCTCTCGCTCTCTTTCTCTTTCTCTCTCTCTCTCTCTCTCTCTCTTTCTCTCGCTCTCGCTCATCCTCTCGCTAACACAGGTCTTATCCTCACTTGTCTTACAGCATCCTCTCGCTAACAGTGGTCTTTTAGGAGCCTCACTCTAACAGTGGTATTAGCTCTCACTAGGACTGGTCTCGTAAAATCTGCTGTTTAGAACATTTTATTTTTAATCACTTGGTAATATGCAACAAGAGGATATCCCCCCAAATCCTATGGCTCTCAACAAACTGCTTCTGCCTCAACTAGAAATACCTGTTCCCAATAGGGCTTGTACATTTTTCACCCAGAAATGACTACAGAGAGATGCATTTTTTTCCCTTTTGTTGCATTCTGACAAGAAAGTTGTATGAGCTGGAACAGATGGAATTTGTAATTGGACATTGTAATCAACATACAATCATGAAACACACATCCATACAGCCATAGGGGCCAACCCTGTCTTTACTCTTACCTTAGAACTCTTGTCTTTATTGGAGTTGAGTTGCATTGAGGATAGCCTAATGGCTGAAACGTCTGCTCACCCTCAGTAAAATCTTTTTCAGCAAAGACTTATGTCTATTTTTTCAGAGTGCGAACCTTTCCTGCCTTTTATTGGAGTTGAGCAAAACAAACATGAAGTTATCTGTTGGATTGAGTAGAACTCATAAGCTCGTATTCTGTCTGAAGAAGATGCGTCTCATTCTAATGTAGGTCCGTTCTTTGCAAGCACTTCACGCGTAACATGCACCCGCTCCTGGGCTGATGGCTTGCTTGGACAATGGTAGGAACATCTAATACTGTATTCACAGTAGTCCAAGGTGTTTTTTTAAGACTGACCCACAAATGTCTCTCTCGTGCCTACTCCCCCAGTTTGTGCTTGCACACTCTGTACTTTTCATGTCCCCTTGATCACTGGGGGTACACGCTGAGCTTGTTCATGGTACATTATTCCAGCATGCAGAAGGCAACGCCTCCTTCCTATCGAAACAAATGGCCTGTTGGTGGGGGCTGAAGGGGTACTCACAGTTCAGAACATGCTGTTCTCAAGACCAGCCCACCTTCTCTTTAACCCTCTTAATAATGATGCTTTCCTGTATGACATTACATACATACATACATACATACATACATACATACATACTGTACATAAATACATACATACATACATACATACAGTACATACATATATACATATGACAACAATGAAGATGGTGAAATCACAGAATCATGTTGAGTTGTTCATTGCCCACTGACGTGGGTATCATTAAATATTGTACTAAATGCAGTAGATTGTGTATCATGTTACATTACTTTAGATGAGCCTGTTGTTATTGTTTGTCTTTCTTTTGAAACAAAGCATTGGTGTATACCGTCACTGGGTGTGTCCATAACTGATAAGTTGATACTGGTAGCA
Source organism: Sardina pilchardus (assembly GCF_963854185.1). Taxonomy (NCBI): domain Eukaryota; kingdom Metazoa; phylum Chordata; class Actinopteri; order Clupeiformes; family Clupeidae; genus Sardina; species Sardina pilchardus. The sequence continues at coordinate 30,526,878 of NC_084995.1, read as the reverse complement.
GCAGTAGTAGTAGTGCTCTGCTTGTCTGGTTCTTCTGGGCAACACAGTTTGTCTGTGAGATAAGCAGCACTAGACTCTGTGTGAGCGTGTCTGTCTGATGCAGTGTGCCCCCTTGTGGTCAAGTCCTCTAATGTCTGCTACAGTAGACCATAGTTTTCAACTCCGTTTCCATCCTCGGTTACCTTTTTAAAACATAAAATGGATGTCTTCATATTGCACATTTCAATGGTTTGTCTGAATGCAGTTGCAGTGTACTGAGTTGAGTGGAGTGAGCGATGGTGTGAGTAACTGCTGACTGAACCACTCCATTCTCTTGTAGGGTATTTGGCACCAGCATGGTGGAGGAGTATGAGGAGAATTTGGATCCTTCAGAGAGAACTGACATCCCGGATGATGATGAGGGTAGGTACTGAACCACTGAGTACAATGAAGGCAACTGGTGTGTGTGCGTGCGTGTGTGTGCACATGTGTGTGTGTGTGTGTGTGTGTGTGTGTGTGTGTGTCTGTCCGTGTTTATGGACCTTTGTTGATAGCCGGTTAACTGCATAGATTGTCACTCTTCTCACTACAGATTACCCTCCTGGGTATGTGCCATCAGAGTCCAAATCGTCCAATAACATTATTGGATCTGCAAAGGGTAAGCTGTTTACAAAGACAACATGTTGAAAGTTAGATGTAGACATACGTAAACATTTCCTGTAAGGGCTGTTTCCTTGTGAGACCCTGGAGTTTTAGCGAGGAATGTAATATAGGAATCGTCTTCCTCTTCCCCACAGATGCCATCCTGAACATGGTCAACAATATCGCAGACAAAGTGCTGGGAGGCCATCCAGACGGGAGAGATGGTATTGATCTTTCCTACGTTAACAATGCCTTTAACAAATGTCTATGGTGTTTGAGGTTTCCCGTAACACAAATGTGCGCAATAGACGGCTTAGTCAATATTGAAGAATTATGAATGTGCAAGGAGACACCATGTTTATCTTTAAAAGCCATGAGCCACCCTGAGCTCAGTGTCCTGTGATGAATAGCTCAAGGACAGGCCTCAAATCTCTTCCCCCTATACGTCAGGAAGTGAGAAAATCCCAGTTACAAACAAACCAGAATAGACACAAAACCTGAGGAGCAAATCCACTCAGATGGCCCAAGATCAATAAACAGCACTCAAGGCACAGTGAAGCACCTGGCCTTTTAGGCCCCGCCACACTGCATTGGCCTTAAGTAAGTCAGTGCTGCTTCAAGGGCTTTCTGTAGGTACAGTAGTCCTACAGGTGACCCAGCCGAAAGCTGACAGCCCCTCATGATTGATTGGCAGGGCTGGGCTGTGGAGATGAGCGATGAGATGAGAGTGTTGGGTTTTGTTGTTGTTTCAGGTAATGGCACTGCATCAGCTGTGAACGTGTCTGATTCAGCTCCAGACGCCCAGATCTCCCCTACTGCATCCTCCTCACCTCAGTAAGAGCTTTATATCTACTGTACCTGGTCCTTCCATGAAAGTCTCTCTGCATGTGTGTGTTTGCATGTATCTTCAAACTATTTGCCCAACTGACTTCACGTTCGGCATTGGTATGATGGAACGTAAGCGCATTTTTGTGGGCAGTTTCAAATTTCATATGGTAATCATGCCACAAAAAGGTGTTCATCATGTTATCTCTCATACTGTAATGTCTTGAGTTAAACAAAGCCTATATCCTATCCCAGAACGGCTGTTAGTGTTTTCTCTTTTGATTTGGTTTTGATTGTTCAGAGCAATGGAATGTTTGGTTGGAATGATGTTTTTTCCAGCTACAGAGTAGCATATCATTTTTCAAAGTAGCTGCGAGCAGCATGTCATTGGGCTACGGGTTTTCTGTAGTGATGGACATGTAGTGTTGTATAATTCTGTGATATCATTTCTCAGTGCATATTCTACCTTTATAGGAACTTGGATAAAAAAAAAGCTCTTCTGGTGATTTGGCACCATTTGCTCTGTATGCACTGAGCGTTTTAGAGTGTTTAATATCCACTGTCAAATGAACGTGAGCTCATATACAGGATTAGGCAGAAAAGAAAACTGCTGACGGTCTCTGCTTTTCTAATTTCATTCCCCACTCAGAATTGAGGCCACTAAGGTCAGTGAAACAGGCATGAAAGAGCTTCCCACAACCTCCACACAAGAGACCCCCACAGAAGAGGCCCTCACGCCAGAGGAGACCGCGGCCCTTCAGCCCTCCACTCCGGACGTCTCCTCGCCGGCCCTCTCTGAGGTCAACCAGATCGTAACCTTGCTGCCCGCAGACGACAGCGACTCGTCAGGAGGTCCCGGCACCGACAGTGGAGACAGTGGCTTGCTGAGGGAGCACACAGACGCACGTCTGCAAGAGAGCTCCATCTACTGTGAGGAGCATCCTTCCTCCTCCTCCTCCTCCTCCTCCTCCTCCTCCTCCTCCTGCTGTTTGGGCTCCCTGCAGGAGCACCTCTTGAAGCAGTGCTCGGCATTGTTGGCCCTGCAGAGGAGGCGCAAGAGGACCACTGAGCCGCTCTCGGACGCCTCCACATCATCATCATCATCATCATCATCATCCTCCTCCTCCGTCTCTTCTGAAGAGCAGAGTGTCTCCCCCAGCTCTGCCAGCCTGCAGGAGGACGCGAAGCCCACTAAAGACCTTTCCTCTTCCCCCACTGAGGAGTCACCCCCTCCTGAGCAGCCTCCGACTGTCCCTGTCGTTCAGCCCGTGGTTGACCCGCTGGATCTTGCACCCAGTCTGACCCCATCGCTGTCTGAAGACCTCTCCTCAGACCCACCCTCCCACAAAGCCACCCCCACCATAGATCCGAGTGAGTCTTTGGTCTCGGACACGCAGATAGAGGGCAGCGAAGAGACGGAGGCCGACAGAAGGACCCCTACGCCCTCGTCCACCGCTTCCTCACCCCACTCCGCCGGCACCACCGCTGTCCAGGAGGATGTCGGCTCCGCAGAGGACACGACCACGGGGCCTGCAGACCAGCCGGGTGCAGAGCCAGAAGGTTCCTCTCCTGACCCCAGTGGTGACGTGTTGGAGCAGGCTGCCTCCCCGCCAGCTCAGCCCTCCACCAGCACAGAGCCACCTTCCCACCCCGAGGACCACCCAGGGGTCCCAGAGGAGCACCCGCCCTCTGCCCCCTCCACAGAGGCCTCGGATGGGCTGTTTGCCACCGGTGAGCCCAGGCTGGAGGACCTCTTGGAGGATGGGATCCTGGACGGGTCGGCCAGCATGGGCCAGCTTCCTGTCTCGGGCACTCCCTCGTCCTCGCTGGAGATGCTCTCGGAGATGGTGAACGCCACAGAAGTGGCCGGCGGGGGCAGTGGCCAGGGGCACGGCTCTGGCCAGAAGGAGTCGGTGTTCATGCGGCTCAACAACCGCATCAAAGCCTTGGAGATGAACATGTCCCTCAGCGGACGCTACCTGGAGCAGCTTAGCCAGAGGTACATCTGCCTGTTCACACAGCTGGCTTTTATACTATGTCTTTTTTATTGTCAAAATAGCTTACATATTCTGATTCTAATCTGACACTCTCCATCTCTAATCTTAGCATACCAAAGCATATAACAAATATAGACTAAATGCTCCAACTGATCACTTGAAATACTAATGAACCTGCTGTCAATTTAAGTCTAAGCCGTTATTTTAGCTAGTTTTCCATGATTAATTACACAAAATCATCTGCTGTCCAGGTATCGCAAGCAGATGGAAGAGATGCAGAAGGCTTTCAACAAGACCATCATCAAACTCCAGAACACCTCCAAGGTCGCTGATGAGCAGGTGAGTCACATTAGATGAAAGAGTGAGAAACACTTTTAAAGATGGAGTAGAAGATCTTTCTTTTTCTGGAGCATTTTTTAACATATTGCTTGAAATAGTCTTCACACCCCCATTGCAACCAATTAATTAAGTCTGAAGAAAGGGGTTGGGACTTTTGTCCTGTGTTTGCAAAATGCAGCTTTGCTGGAATCTTTTTCCAGGATCTCCTACCCTACCTTTAACAGTTTCACTAATTTAATTATTTCACCAGTTTAGTGAGGCAGTTAACTGGTAGCCTCTTGGCAGGGTTCATTTAGGTTTGGTTTGGATGAGTCCACTGATGCTAGTCTGCCCTGTTTGTGTGTGTGTGTGTGTGTGTGTATGTGTGTGTGTGTGTGTGTGTGTGTGTGTGTGTTTGTGTGTGTGTTCCCTCAGGACCAGAAGCAGACGGAGTCCATCCTGACCCTCCAGGGCCAGCTGGAGAACGTCACTGACCTGGTGCTCAACCTGTCCGTCAGAATCAGCCAGCTGCAGAGAGAGGTGACCACTGCTGCTCCCACACCACACACCACAATATAGGATAGGACTCACCACACCACACACCACAATATAGGATAGGACTCACCACACCACACCACAATATAGGATAGGACTCACCACACCACCACACCACAATATAGGATAGGACTCACCACACCACAATATAGGATAGGACTCACCACACCACACACCACAATATAGGATAGGACTCACCACACCACACCACAATATAGGATAGGACTTACCACCACACCACACCACACACCACAATATAGGATAGGACTCACCACACCACACACCACAATATAGGATAGGACTCACCACACCACACCACACCACACACCACAATATAGGATAGGACTCACCACACCACACACCACAATATAGGATAGGACTCACCACACCACACCACAATATAGGATAGGACTCACCACCACACCACACCACAATATAGGATAGGACTCACCACACCACCACACCACAATATAGGATAGGACACACCACACCACACACCACAATATAGGATAGGACACACCACACCACACACCACAATATAGGATAGGACACACCACACCACACCACAATATAGGATAGGACTCACCACACCACCACACCACAATATAGGATAGGACTCACCACACCACACCACACCACAATATAGGATAGGACACACCACACCACACCACACCACACCACACCACACCACACCACACCACACCACACCACCATATAGGATAGGACACACCACACCACACCACACCACACCACACCACACCACCATATAGGATAGGACTCACCACACCACACCACACCACACCACACCACACTGGATAGTAGAGATGCACCGATTGCAATTTTTTTGCCGATTCCGATTTCCGATTTTTCATAGAATTTGACCTGCCGATACCGATTTTAGCCGATTCTGATTGGCATCTTCTAACCACTTCACAGCACACAAAAAGAGTTATTTTCTATCCTTTCTTTAATACAACATGTTAATATAGAAATGTAATCAACTTATCAATGGCTGGTAAAAAAAATGTGAATAGACAGATTCTTCTTCAAGTCTTCTTCACCTGCAGTATTCCCAGTGTGGGACATTCATTTCACACACTACTAATAGAAATGCACTGTAGGACTACTATTTTTTTCTTCTCACATACAATATCCAACTGTAAATATCTTCAGAATACTGATAAGTGTATAACTGGAAAGTTTGGTGTATAGATGCTACATAGGCTGAGATGTTGGAAAATTACAAAAAAATAATTTTGAGATAACAGCCTTGAAACACAGCCAATGGCATGCATACTCAGTCTACTACACTCTTCTTTGAACTTTCGCGATTGCTTGCGGATACAAAGGAAGTGTCCATATTTGGATGGCATAAAGTCATGCAGGAGAAACACAGCTTTCCAACGACACCACACATGATATGTTTTGTATCACTGTCGCGGTAGTGTTAGAATGCTTACATGTTAGAATGCTTACTTTTGGCGAATTTAGAAGAAATATACAGGCGTGAGTAGACAAAAGGTAATGAAATAAACCTCTAAATGTGTAAATCGGACTTTGTTGTTGTAGCCTATTAGTGTGAAAGAATACATGCTAAGGTGGCAAACCGAAGCAAAACGATGTTTATTCCTGCCGTGGCTATGTTGCTGCTTGTTGACAGCGCTTGTGGTTCAGCTGTGAGCACGCAATTAGCGGCAAGGACGGGCGGTGATGTGCGCTGTTTACGTAACCTGAAGTGACAGCTTAGTAAATTCCACGCAATATGGCAAAGCACAGCGTTCGCTGCATAGAAAAACTCAGCATTAGCGCTTTATCCAGCCCTGAGTGTTAGCCTTTGCTAGCTTCATCAAACTTTGCTAACTCAGATGTGTGATGTTGTTACAAGTAGCCTAGGTGCGAGTGCATTTGACCGGCATAAAATCGGCATGTCTCAGACTGACCGGCCGGTCGCCGGTCGTGGCCGATCACGTGAAAATCGGCCGATTCTGATCGGCGGCCGATCGATCGGTGCATCTCTAACTGGATAGGACTCACACACTACACCACACTGAGACATCAGGGAGCATGTACGTGTTTGTGCGTGCGTGTGCGCGCGTTGTGTTATCTCCAGCCTTGTGAACTTTCATTTGTGTGTGTGTGCTCCAGGTGTCAGACAGGCAGAGTTACCTGCTGCTGTGCCTGGTGCTGTGTCTGCTGCTGGGCCTGGTCCTCTTCATCAACCACTGCCGTCTGGCCTCCACTCCTCCCACCGCCGAGCCCGACCTCACCCACGCCAGCAGCTACACCTACTGCTGCCCCGAGGGGTGAGACCCTACGCACACGCCACATACTGTACACACTGCACACACGCCCCATACACACTACACACACATTCTACCCCCTCAAACCTCATCTATTGCTGCTTCTAAGGGTGAGATATCACACACACACACACACACACACACACACACACACACACACACACACACACACACACACACACACACACACACACACACCCTATGCCCCCTCAAACCTTACCTACTGCTCCTCCAAAGGGTGAGATACGCCCCACACACACACACACACACACACACACACACATACACACATGCATGCTTTACTTAATGTACCTAATGCTGCCCTGATGGACAAGACTATTTGAAGGATTTCCTACAAGAAAACATGTGATATATTGGGTTGATTTGAGGTGTAGAACACTGTCTGGCACACTGATGCCGTCATGTGACGCGTCTGATGAGTTTTCTTGTGGGTCATGTCCGGTGATGTAACACGGTCCGTTGGTCTCTCCGGCCTCTCATACAGTATGTGTCTTGTCCCTCTGCGCTGCTCTCGCCTCTCTCAGGTCTGCGCCTGGCTGTGATGACCTGGGGCTGAAGAGGAGCGCCTCCTACCCTCTCCTCCAGTCCGCCTTCCAGATCCCCACCACAGAAGGCAAGTGCCCACTCTAAACGCGGAGGATGCTGAGTGTGTGTTGTGTGTGTGTGTGTGTGTGTGTGTGTGCTGCAGGACCGTCTCCAAGACGCAGTCGCTAAAAGACCTGTTGTGTTCTACTTCCGCAGGGCCAGCTGACGCTTACAACGTCGAAACTTCCAGAAATCCCCTCTTGAATAAAAAGGTACTCTTGCACGTCCTGCAACGCTCTCATGTTGTTGCCCTCATGTTGTTTGCTGCGCCCTGGTGCGGTGGAGTCGTTCCTGCTCCTCATGGCGGCCATGTCTCTTGTGCTCCTGTTCCCTCCAGCAGAAGAAGCGCTGTAAGATGAAGCAGGCCCAGAAGAGGGTGGAGACGCTGAGTGCCGGCGTGCTCCCCGGCGCCGCCCTGCCGCTGGCTAACGGAGGACCCGCGTGCGGACTCCAGCCTCCCCCCGCCGCCGCCGCCGCCGGCACCGCGCCCCGGGACGCCCAGTCCGAGGGGAGCTCGGAGGGCTCGTCGCACTCGGACGAGCCGTCCTTCTGCGGCGTGGCCGCCTCCTGCCGCCGCCTGTGCGACAGCCTGCCGCCGCCGGGCCGGACGCGGGCCGAGAGGCGCGCCTACAAGCGCCGGCGCTCCAAACCCGCCGTCGCCGGCTCTGCCGTGGTGGAGCTGCTGCAGGCCCCGCGGCGGCGGAGTGACCCCGTGCTCTCGGGGGGCATCGGCATGACCTCCCTGCAGGACCTGATGAAGGGCAAGAAGGAGATGAGCGCGGGGACCCTGGGGGCCATGGCCATCTCCGGGCCGCCTTGACACTGCTCGCCAGGCCCACCAGGGGGCGGTGTGGCACCAGTGCCTGTGCGCTGGGAGCTGGACAGAGGCCTTGTGCTACCCACAGGAAGAGGTGGGGAGCTGACCCCTGCTTAAAGCACTTCAGATGGGACGCTGCTCATGCTTCCACTATCCTACTCCCTTGTAATTGTAAAAAAAAAAAAAATGCACCTTACTCACCTGAGTCCAGGTTTAGATGTTTTAGGGCTAATATTGATGAGGTGTTCGGTTTTTCCTCGCAAATGCAGGAAAAAGGGACACCAGGTTTGACCTGTCAGTCTAGAGGTAAGTTCAGGTATAGAAACTGTGAGGGTCATTTTGCTAGTGTGAAGACTGGCGAATGTCATTAGTTGCTGCTCTTTAATCAGCTGCCAATGTGACAAATCACGGATGCCACAGACATTTCATTCATTCAAATTGTACGAAGCAGCTATCAGTTTCCATTGTAGGTGAACAATGTAGAAAAGGACAATCACTTTGGGCTTTCAGTAGTTTACCAGTCATGCCTTTAACCACATTCATATGGAAGAGTCAAGACATAGATTTCCATAATAATGCCCCAAAGGTTTGGTGTATAAAGACACTGAACCATAAAAACATTCTTTGTTTTTTTTCTATTTATTTATTTTTTAAACTCCTGTTTTGCCAGAGGTGATTTTTCCAGATAACCTATTCTTCCATGGCTTTGTAATATTTTTGTGATGGTCATTCACTGTATTAAATCTGGACACCTGAATGGTACCCAACTGATTCTGCAGTCTGATTAGTTTTGTTCTCTTAAGCAACAACACATATCAGTATGTCGGAAGTCTTCTTGCTATGCTGTGCTGCGCAATGGTTTTGAAAGACACAATCATTGTCTAAACGGCAGGGCAGTTATTCTGGAGAGGGTTAAAGTAGCCTGACCTACATGTATGGTCATTCCAATGCATGCCTCTGGTAAATATTACATTTGGCTACTTCAACCACAATTCAACATCTTCAACTTTAGTGAAATGTCGACATCATGCAATGCTACATTTTGACTCCAGCTGAGAAAAGAAGTTTGGTAGACAATGTGAAATGTAAGTAAATCATGAAAATCTACTCATTTTTTGTTTTTTGGATGGTCTCGATGCGGTCTCAACTCGGCAACTCGGTCCCCATTTGTCTCGCCTCTTCAAAGACTCGGTCTCAACTCAGTCTTGACCCTGTAACGACTGTCTCAACTTGGTCTTCTTAACATACGTGGTCTCGTCACATCACTAAGGCTATGCACGCAAAACCGAACTAGCAGACAGGACCAGCCACCTATTGCAGTTAGTTAATATGAAGATGAAGCACTGTAGTTGCACATTTTATTCTCAGAATCTTGCATCTCACATGGTCTGCAGGCCTGATAGAGTTCAGGCGTGGTGCCTGAATTCAGGCTTGAGCTCGGCCATGTATGATATCAAGAAAGGCTATTCGCTAAATTGCCTTTGAATGTATTTGATAATTTTCGGGCACAGATCATTTCCTGTCTATCAGCCCTGGGTCTGTTTTGACAGTAGTTTTTAGGCACTGCTACATCTGCCTTCATATCAGTGATATGCAATCTGTTTCACTGTAACACAAAATGAAGTGTAGCAAGGAAGTGCAGTTGCATCTATATCACCATCTGGTCAAATGAACGTCACAACCAGTCACTATCATCTGTAAGAGTTCCCAGCAGCTTAAGACACCACACGCAACATACACTACAGTTTAAACAGGATAATACAAAGCAAATCAACATAACTAAAGAGCAGTTAAAAACGAAATACTAAAGATAAAGATGTGCATGAGTGTACAGTAAATCTATCTGAGGATGAGTCTGTGCGTGCGTGTGTATACATTGCCTATAGAAAGTCATCATACCCCTTTGAAATAGTTACTTTTTTTGTCTTACAGTCTGAAATCAAAACCCATATAAAAATATTTTTACAGTTTTATTTACAAATTTAGCTGTGCAACATCAAAATTATGAAAAAAAACTAAAAGACAACAGTTCTGAAAATTAACAAAATAAAATGAAAAATTAGAATAACCGGTTTGGAAAAGTCATCTACCCCTGATTTAATACTTTGTAGAGCTTTCTTTTGCTTTCATTACATCCATCAATATGTTTTGGTTATGTCTATTAGCTTTGCACACCTAGATTGGGGAATATTTGCTCAATCTTCCTTGCAGAATTGTTCAAATTCAGTCTAATTCTGTGGGGAACGACGATGGACTGCTCTCTTCAATTCAATCACAGATTTTCTGTAGGATTTAAGGGGTAGGGCTCTGACTTGGCCACTCAAGGATATTCACCCTCCTATCCTTAAGCCACTGCTTTGTTCTTTTGGCAGTATGTTTAGGATCAATGTCATGTTGGAAAATGAATGACCTGCCCATCTTCAGCTGTGTGTGTGTGTGTGTGTGCGTGTGTGTGTGTGTGTGTGTGTGTGTGTGTGTGTCTGTGTACGTGTGTGTGCATGTGTGAGAGTGTATATGTCTGTGTGTGTTTGTGTGTGTGTATGTCTGTGTGTGAGTCTGTGTGTGTGCTTGTACTTTGAGGCAGTCAAGGTGCAACTAAGAAGTAAACAGCTCTGCTCATGTGACAATTTACTCAGAACATTTGACACTCCACACATTTCATTGAAACACTCTATTACTTCAACATTTACCGAAAGAGTATTGGGGAATTCCCCTGCCCTAGTAACAGTTTTAGAGCCTTATACATATGATTTCTTTTGTAGACAGTTGAAATGGGTTAATATGACTTCTGTAGAGAGTATTGCTAAGTCACATGAATGTGTAAGCAATGAGCCCCGAGAGGCCGTAGTTTACACTAGTTTTAGAACAGCTAAGGGGCTTTGTTAGGCACGACACGCAAGCCGATATCAAGAGCCTGATTTTGACATGGACAGCCTTCCTCTTGCAACGCATTTTCCATCCTTGAAAGAACAGACATCAGGCATTTATTCCTGAAGTCCTGACCCATGAATGAATATAAAATTGGGTTCATGAAACTGTTGACATAGGCTATGGTGATTGTTACTTGAATCCCTGTCTTCAACAGGGTAGGAGAATATAACACATGGTAGACTGACAGCAGCTGAAAGATGAACAAAGGAAGATAGCACATCACAAATGTTATTATGACAGCGGTCATCACCTTAAAGGGTTTGGAGGATCTCATAGTACGATTGGCTCTCAGCTTCAGCATAATAATAGAGTAGCAGATCACAATGACCATCAGAGGGACGGCAAGTCCAGATACAAAACAAATAAACACCACAATTTTACGAGAAAATGATGTGTAATCATCGATGCACATGGTATCATCTTTTATAGTCTGTGTGGTATAAAAAAATAGGAAGGGTAGAGCTAGCAGTGTAGAGACAGTCCAGACCAGGGTGATGATGGCAGAAGACTTCCTCAGAGTCCGGTGGTTCTGAGTCCACACAGGAAATACGACACACATGCAGCGGTCCACACTGATGACAAGCAGGAGGAAAATGCTGCTGTACAGGTTAAGGGGGAAGGCCACAGATACGAACTTACACATGAAATGTCCAAAATGCCAGTGTCCAGTTGCCATATAGACACCGTTGAAAGGGACAGTCGTGCAGAACAAGAAGTCAGACGCTGCCAAGCTCAGGTACCATGAGGAGTTGACCGTGCGTTTTGTCTTTACGCCAATGATCCAAATGACAAGGCCATTTCCCACAATGCCCAGAATGAAGATGATGATGTTTGATGTCAGGACAAAAACACACAGAGCATCACACAGTGCATCACGCATGGGACCAGCAGGTGGTCTAGTCTCATACTCATATTCATATTCATATTCAGATTCGTTAAATACATAGAATGTTTCATTTACTTTCTCCATGGTGTTTCAGTCCTGCAAAAAGACAGCAATGATGAATTTAGTTGTCTTTAACACCACATTGTTCAACACTTGCAGAAAATATATTTTTCTATTTTTTTTTTACTCCAATAGACCAGATTAATTTATTATAAAATATTTATGTATATCTATCATATTTGTTCAATTCCTATTCATCGAGGTACGATGAACAGAATATTTAATTTGCATCTTTATCCATGATGTTCATGTCTTGCAAACAGACAGCAATGATGAATTTAGTAGTCTTGAACACCACATTGTCCATCACTTTAGCAGTAGATACTTTTCTCATTAGAAAATCAGTTTCATTGAAAGTTTGGTTGCACTTTACTTGAAGGTGTCTACAGTACATAAGAGTGACATGACACTGTCATGAACATGTCATAAATATTATAAACAAGCCATAAACATTCATGACATTATGCTTCTGTCATTTAGTGTCATTCAGTTTTTGTAATGACAACAGTGCCATGCCACTCTTATAGATACCTTCAAGTAAAGTGTTCCCAAAAGTTTTCTACACACACACACACATATACTGTATATATACTGTATATATATATAATATTGTATATATAAACAACTTATCCAGTAGACTAGATTGAATTGATTATAACACAGTACAGCAAAATAATATAGTGTAAATCTCAGGGTATCCATGGTTATAGGTCAAAAGGGTGTAGATATTTAATTATAGGTCCTTTAAAATGTAATGTAAATAAAACAGGTTGAGACAATCTGATGGCATTTTGTACAAAAAAAACAACCACACAGATAGAACTTTTAGTGGAACACAATTTTACATAGTGCATTCCTGAGGTGATAAATACATTTTTAGCAGACTTAATCTATTAGATTACTTGATTGTAGTAAATCTGACATTTGTGTGTTTATCGATGTGAGATTTAATTCATACAGTATATGGAAGTGTTACCTTTCAGAAGATGCTTGCTTTGCTTCGGTCTCAATGCTCTGTGATGAGCAGTGTTTGCTTCTGTTGCTGACCTCTCCTTCCTCTATGCAAGATAAGCGCATATGGTTGAACATAGAAACATCCATATTAACCCTCTGTGATACGCATTATGATCTGAATGGGCAAAATAGATTGCAATGTTTTTCCTGCTTAGAAATAGTCACTTCAACAAATTTATTGAAGATTTTATATATATACTGTATATATATATATATATATATATATATATACTGTATATATATATATACACAATTTTATTTTTATAAAACCGTTGCCTGTGGGCAACATTACCATAATGGAAAACGAATGTCATTAGTTGCTGCTCTTTAATCAGCTGCCAATTAGACAATCACGGATGCCACAGACATTTCATTGGTGCCTGAATTCAGGCTCGGCCATGTATGATGTCAAGAAAAGCCATTCGCTATATTGCCTTTGAATGTATTTGATAATTTTCAGGCACAGATCATTTCCTGTCTATCAGCCCTGGGTCTGTTTTGACAGTAGTTTCTAGGCACTGCTACATCTGCCTTCATATCAGTGATATGCAATCTGTTTCACTGTAACGCAAAATGAAGTGTAGCAAGGAAGTGCAGTTGCATCTATATCACCATCTGGTCAAATGAACGTCACAACCAGTCACTATCATCTGTAGAGTTCCCAGCAGCTTAAGACACCACACGCAACATACACTACAGTGTAAACAGGATAATACAAAGCAAATCAACATAACTAAAGAGCAGTAAAAATGTGCATGAGTTTACAGTAGGCTACATGTAAATCCATTTTAGGATGAGAAACTGTGAGGGTCATTTTGCTGGTGTGAAGACTGGCGAATGTCATTAGTTGCTGCTCTTTAATCAGCTGCCAATGTGACAAATCACGGATGCCACAGACATTTCATTCCTTCAAGTTGTACGAAGCAGCTATCAGTTTCCATTGTAGGTGAACAATGTAGAAAAGGACAATCACTTTGGGCTTTCAGTAGTTTACCAGTCATGCCTTTAACCACATTCATATGGAAGAGTCAAGACATAGATTTCCATAATAATGCCCCAAAGGTTTGGTGTATAAAGACACTGAACCATAAAAACATTCTTTGTTTTTTTTCTATTTATTTATTTTTTAAACTCCTGTTTTGCCAGAGGTGATTTTTCCAGATAACCTATTCTTCCATGGCTTTGTAATATTTTTGTGATGGTCATTCACTGTATTAAATCTGGACACCTGAATGGTACCCAACTGATTCTGCAGTCTGATTAGTTTTGTTCTCTTAAGCAACAACACATATCAGTATGTCGGAAGTCTTCTTGCTATGCTGTGCTGCGCAATGGTTTTGAAAGACACAATCATTGTCTAAACGGCAGGGCAGTTATTCTGGAGAGGGTTAAAGTAGCCTGACCTACATGTATGGTCATTCCAATGCATGCCTCTGGTAAATATTACATTTGGCTACTTCAACCACAATTCAACATCTTCAACTTTAGTGAAATGTCGACATCATGCAATGCTACATTTTGACTCCAGCTGAGAAAAGAAGTTTGGTAGACAATGTGAAATGTAAGTAAATCATGAAAATCTACTCATTTTTTGTTTTTTGGATGGTCTCGATGCGGTCTCAACTCGGCAACTCGGTCCCCATTTGTCTCGCCTCTTCAAAGACTCGGTCTCAACTCAGTCTTGACCCTGTAACGACTGTCTCAACTTGGTCTTCTTAACATACGTGGTCTCGTCACATCACTAAGGCTATGCACGCAAAACCGAACTAGCAGACAGGACCAGCCACCTATTGCAGTTAGTTAATATGAAGATGAAGCACTGTAGTTGCACATTTTATTCTCAGAATCTTGCATCTCACATGGTCTGCAGGCCTGATAGAGTTCAGGCGTGGTGCCTGAATTCAGGCTTGAGCTCGGCCATGTATGATATCAAGAAAGGCTATTCGCTAAATTGCCTTTGAATGTATTTGATAATTTTCGGGCACAGATCATTTCCTGTCTATCAGCCCTGGGTCTGTTTTGACAGTAGTTTTTAGGCACTGCTACATCTGCCTTCATATCAGTGATATGCAATCTGTTTCACTGTAACACAAAATGAAGTGTAGCAAGGAAGTGCAGTTGCATCTATATCACCATCTGGTCAAATGAACGTCACAACCAGTCACTATCATCTGTAAGAGTTCCCAGCAGCTTAAGACACCACACGCAACATACACTACAGTTTAAACAGGATAATACAAAGCAAATCAACATAACTAAAGAGCAGTTAAAAACGAAATACTAAAGATAAAGATGTGCATGAGTGTACAGTAAATCTATCTGAGGATGAGTCTGTGCGTGCGTGTGTATACATTGCCTATAGAAAGTCATCATACCCCTTTGAAATAGTTACTTTTTTTGTCTTACAGTCTGAAATCAAAACCCATATAAAAATATTTTTACAGTTTTATTTACAAATTTAGCTGTGCAACATCAAAATTATGAAAAAAAACTAAAAGACAACAGTTCTGAAAATTAACAAAATAAAATGAAAAATTAGAATAACCGGTTTGGAAAAGTCATCTACCCCTGATTTAATACTTTGTAGAGCTTTCTTTTGCTTTCATTACATCCATCAATATGTTTTGGTTATGTCTATTAGCTTTGCACACCTAGATTGGGGAATATTTGCTCAATCTTCCTTGCAGAATTGTTCAAATTCAGTCTAATTCTGTGGGGAACGACGATGGACTGCTCTCTTCAATTCAATCACAGATTTTCTGTAGGATTTAAGGGGTAGGGCTCTGACTTGGCCACTCAAGGATATTCACCCTCCTATCCTTAAGCCACTGCTTTGTTCTTTTGGCAGTATGTTTAGGATCAATGTCATGTTGGAAAATGAATGACCTGCCCATCTTCAGCTGTGTGTGTGTGTGTGCGTGTGTGTGTGTGTGTGTGTGTGTGTGTGTGTCTGTGTACGTGTGTGTGCATGTGTGAGAGTGTATATGTCTGTGTGTGTTTGTGTATGTGTATGTCTGTGTGTGAGTCTGTGTGTGTGCTTGTACTTTGAGGCAGTCAAGGTGCAACTAAGAAGTAAACAGCTCTGCTCATGTGACAATTTACTCAGAACATTTGACACTCCACACATTTCATTGAAACACTCTATTACTTCAACATTTACCGAAAGAGTATTGGGGAATTCCCCTGCCCTAGTAACAGTTTTAGAGCCTTATACATATGATTTCTTTTGTAGACAGTTGAAATGGGTTAATATGACTTCTGTAGAGAGTATTGCTAAGTCACATGAATGTGTAAGCAATGAGCCCCGAGAGGCCGTAGTTTACACTAGTTTTAGAACAGCTAAGGGGCTTTGTTAGGCACGACACGCAAGCCGATATCAAGAGCCTGATTTTGACATGGACAGCCTTCCTCTTGCAACGCATTTTCCATCCTTGAAAGAACAGACATCAGGCATTTATTCCTGAAGTCCTGACCCATGAATGAATATAAAATTGGGTTCATGAAACTGTTGACATAGGCTATGGTGATTGTTACTTGAATCCCTGTCTTCAACAGGGTAGGAGAATATAACACATGGTAGACTGACAGCAGCTGAAAGATGAACAAAGGAAGATAGCACATCACAAATGTTATTATGACAGCGGTCATCACCTTAAAGGGTTTGGAGGATCTCATAGTACGATTGGCTCTCAACTTCAGCATAATAATAGAGTAGCAGATCACAATGACCATCAGAGGGACGGCAAGTCCAGATACAAAACAAATAAACACCACAATTTTACGAGAAAATGATGTGTAATCATCGATGCACATGGTATCATCTTTTATAGTCTGTGTGGTATAAAAAAATAGGAAGGGTAGAGCTAGCAGTGTAGAGACAGTCCAGACCAGGGTGATGATGGCAGAAGACTTCCTCAGAGTCCGGTGGTTCTGAGTCCACACAGGAAATACGACACACATGCAGCGGTCCACACTGATGACAAGCAGGAGGAAAATGCTGCTGTACAGGTTAAGGGGGAAGGCCACAGATACGAACTTACACATGAAATGTCCAAAATGCCAGTGTCCAGTTGCCATATAGACACCGTTGAAAGGGACAGTCGTGCAGAACAAGAAGTCAGACGCTGCCAAGCTCAGGTACCATGAGGAGTTGACCGTGCGTTTTGTCTTTACGCCAATGATCCAAATGACAAGGCCATTTCCCACAATGCCCAGAATGAAGATGATGATGTTTGATGTCAGGACAAAAACACACAGAGCATCACACAGTGCATCACGCATGGGACCAGCAGGTGGTCTAGTCTCATACTCATATTCATATTCATATTCAGATTCGTTAAATACATAGAATGTTTCATTTACTTTCTCCATGGTGTTTCAGTCCTGCAAAAAGACAGCAATGATGAATTTAGTTGTCTTTAACACCACATTGTTCAACACTTGCAGAAAATATATTTTTCTATTTTTTTTTTACTCCAATAGACCAGATTAATTTATTATAAAATATTTATGTATATCTATCATATTTGTTCAATTCCTATTCATCGAGGTACGATGAACAGAATATTTAATTTGCATCTTTATCCATGATGTTCATGTCTTGCAAACAGACAGCAATGATGAATTTAGTAGTCTTGAACACCACATTGTCCATCACTTTAGCAGTAGATACTTTTCTCATTAGAAAATCAGTTTCATTGAAAGTTTGGTTGCACTTTACTTGAAGGTGTCTACAGTACATAAGAGTGACATGACACTGTCATGAACATGTCATAAATATTATAAACAAGCCATAAACATTCATGACATTATGCTTCTGTCATTTAGTGTCATTCAGTTTTTGTAATGACAACAGTGCCATGCCACTCTTATAGATACCTTCAAGTAAAGTGTTCCCAAAAGTTTTCTACACACACACACACATATACTGTATATATACTGTATATATATATAATACTGTATATATAAACAACTTATCCAGTAGACTAGATTGAATTGATTATAACACAGTACAGCAAAATAATATAGTGTAAATCTCAGGGTATCCATGGTTATAGGTCAAAAGGGTGTAGATATTTAATTATAGGTCCTTTAAAATGTAATGTAAATAAAACAGGTTGAGACAATCTGATGGCATTTTGTACAAAAAAAACAACCACACAGATAGAACTTTTAGTGGAACACAATTTTACATAGTGCATTCCTGAGGTGATAAATACATTTTTAGCAGACTTAATCTATTAGATTACTTGATTGTAGTAAATCTGACATTTGTGTGTTTATCGATGTGAGATTTAATTCATACAGTATATGGAAGTGTTACCTTTCAGAAGATGCTTGCTTTGCTTCGGTCTCAATGCTCTGTGATGAGCAGTGTTTGCTTCTGTTGCTGACCTCTCCTTCCTCTATGCAAGATAAGCGCATATGGTTGAACATAGAAACATCCATATTAACCCTCTGTGATACGCATTATGATCTGAATGGGCAAAATAGATTGCAATGTTTTTCCTGCTTAGAAATAGTCACTTCAACAAATTTATTGAAGATTTTATATATATACTGTATATATATATATATATATATATATATATACTGTATATATATATATACACAAT
The DNA here is from genome assembly GCF_963854185.1 of Sardina pilchardus. NCBI lineage: Eukaryota > Metazoa > Chordata > Actinopteri > Clupeiformes > Clupeidae > Sardina > Sardina pilchardus. The sequence goes on along the minus strand of NC_084995.1, from coordinate 30,508,333 downwards.
TTTATTTTTATAAAACCGTTGCCTGTGGGCAACATTACCATAATGGAAAACGAATGTCATTAGTTGCTGCTCTTTAATCAGCTGCCAATTAGACAATCACGGATGCCACAGACATTTCATTGGTGCCTGAATTCAGGCTCGGCCATGTATGATGTCAAGAAAAGCCATTCGCTATATTGCCTTTGAATGTATTTGATAATTTTCAGGCACAGATCATTTCCTGTCTATCAGCCCTGGGTCTGTTTTGACAGTAGTTTCTAGGCACTGCTACATCTGCCTTCATATCAGTGATATGCAATCTGTTTCACTGTAACGCAAAATGAAGTGTAGCAAGGAAGTGCAGTTGCATCTATATCACCATCTGGTCAAATGAACGTCACAACCAGTCACTATCATCTGTAGAGTTCCCAGCAGCTTAAGACACCACACGCAACATACACTACAGTGTAAACAGGATAATACAAAGCAAATCAACATAACTAAAGAGCAGTAAAAATGTGCATGAGTTTACAGTAGGCTACATGTAAATCCATTTTAGGATGAGAAACTGTGAGGGTCATTTTGCTGGTGTGAAGACTGGCGAATGTCATTAGTTGCTGCTCTTTAATCAGCTGCCAATGTGACAAATCACGGATGCCACAGACATTTCATTCCTTCAAGTTGTACGAAGCAGCTATCAGTTTCCATTGTAGGTGAACAATGTAGAAAAGGACAATCACTTTGGGCTTTCAGTAGTTTACCAGTCATGCCTTTAACCACATTCATATGGAAGAGTCAAGACATAGATTTCCATAATAATGCCCCAAAGGTTTGGTGTATAAAGACACTGAACCATAAAAACATTCTTTGTTTTTTTTCTATTTATTTATTTTTTAAACTCCTGTTTTGCCAGAGGTGATTTTTCCAGATAACCTATTCTTCCATGGCTTTGTAATATTTTTGTGATGGTCATTCACTGTATTAAATCTGGACACCTGAATGGTACCCAACTGATTCTGCAGTCTGATTAGTTTTGTTCTCTTAAGCAACAACACATATCAGTATGTCGGAAGTCTTCTTGCTATGCTGTGCTGCGCAATGGTTTTGAAAGACACAATCATTGTCTAAACGGCAGGGCAGTTATTCTGGAGAGGGTTAAAGTAGCCTGACCTACATGTATGGTCATTCCAATGCATGCCTCTGGTAAATATTACATTTGGCTACTTCAACCACAATTCAACATCTTCAACTTTAGTGAAATGTCGACATCATGCAATGCTACATTTTGACTCCAGCTGAGAAAAGAAGTTTGGTAGACAATGTGAAATGTAAGTAAATCATGAAAATCTACTCATTTTTTGTTTTTTGGATGGTCTCGATGCGGTCTCAACTCGGCAACTCGGTCCCCATTTGTCTCGCCTCTTCAAAGACTCGGTCTCAACTCAGTCTTGACCCTGTAACGACTGTCTCAACTTGGTCTTCTTAACATACGTGGTCTCGTCACATCACTAAGGCTATGCACGCAAAACCGAACTAGCAGACAGGACCAGCCACCTATTGCAGTTAGTTAATATGAAGATGAAGCACTGTAGTTGCACATTTTATTCTCAGAATCTTGCATCTCACATGGTCTGCAGGCCTGATAGAGTTCAGGCGTGGTGCCTGAATTCAGGCTTGAGCTCGGCCATGTATGATATCAAGAAAGGCTATTCGCTAAATTGCCTTTGAATGTATTTGATAATTTTCGGGCACAGATCATTTCCTGTCTATCAGCCCTGGGTCTGTTTTGACAGTAGTTTTTAGGCACTGCTACATCTGCCTTCATATCAGTGATATGCAATCTGTTTCACTGTAACACAAAATGAAGTGTAGCAAGGAAGTGCAGTTGCATCTATATCACCATCTGGTCAAATGAACGTCACAACCAGTCACTATCATCTGTAAGAGTTCCCAGCAGCTTAAGACACCACACGCAACATACACTACAGTTTAAACAGGATAATACAAAGCAAATCAACATAACTAAAGAGCAGTTAAAAACGAAATACTAAAGATAAAGATGTGCATGAGTGTACAGTAAATCTATCTGAGGATGAGTCTGTGCGTGCGTGTGTATACATTGCCTATAGAAAGTCATCATACCCCTTTGAAATAGTTACTTTTTTTGTCTTACAGTCTGAAATCAAAACCCATATAAAAATATTTTTACAGTTTTATTTACAAATTTAGCTGTGCAACATCAAAATTATGAAAAAAAACTAAAAGACAACAGTTCTGAAAATTAACAAAATAAAATGAAAAATTAGAATAACCGGTTTGGAAAAGTCATCTACCCCTGATTTAATACTTTGTAGAGCTTTCTTTTGCTTTCATTACATCCATCAATATGTTTTGGTTATGTCTATTAGCTTTGCACACCTAGATTGGGGAATATTTGCTCAATCTTCCTTGCAGAATTGTTCAAATTCAGTCTAATTCTGTGGGGAACGACGATGGACTGCTCTCTTCAATTCAATCACAGATTTTCTGTAGGATTTAAGGGGTAGGGCTCTGACTTGGCCACTCAAGGATATTCACCCTCCTATCCTTAAGCCACTGCTTTGTTCTTTTGGCAGTATGTTTAGGATCAATGTCATGTTGGAAAATGAATGACCTGCCCATCTTCAGCTGTGTGTGTGTGTGTGTGCGTGTGTGTGTGTGTGTGTGTGTGTGTGTGTGTGTCTGTGTACGTGTGTGTGCATGTGTGAGAGTGTATATGTCTGTGTGTGTTTGTGTGTGTGTATGTCTGTGTGTGAGTCTGTGTGTGTGCTTGTACTTTGAGGCAGTCAAGGTGCAACTAAGAAGTAAACAGCTCTGCTCATGTGACAATTTACTCAGAACATTTGACACTCCACACATTTCATTGAAACACTCTATTACTTCAACATTTACCGAAAGAGTATTGGGGAATTCCCCTGCCCTAGTAACAGTTTTAGAGCCTTATACATATGATTTCTTTTGTAGACAGTTGAAATGGGTTAATATGACTTCTGTAGAGAGTATTGCTAAGTCACATGAATGTGTAAGCAATGAGCCCCGAGAGGCCGTAGTTTACACTAGTTTTAGAACAGCTAAGGGGCTTTGTTAGGCACGACACGCAAGCCGATATCAAGAGCCTGATTTTGACATGGACAGCCTTCCTCTTGCAACGCATTTTCCATCCTTGAAAGAACAGACATCAGGCATTTATTCCTGAAGTCCTGACCCATGAATGAATATAAAATTGGGTTCATGAAACTGTTGACATAGGCTATGGTGATTGTTACTTGAATCCCTGTCTTCAACAGGGTAGGAGAATATAACACATGGTAGACTGACAGCAGCTGAAAGATGAACAAAGGAAGATAGCACATCACAAATGTTATTATGACAGCGGTCATCACCTTAAAGGGTTTGGAGGATCTCATAGTACGATTGGCTCTCAGCTTCAGCATAATAATAGAGTAGCAGATCACAATGACCATCAGAGGGACGGCAAGTCCAGATACAAAACAAATAAACACCACAATTTTACGAGAAAATGATGTGTAATCATCGATGCACATGGTATCATCTTTTATAGTCTGTGTGGTATAAAAAAATAGGAAGGGTAGAGCTAGCAGTGTAGAGACAGTCCAGACCAGGGTGATGATGGCAGAAGACTTCCTCAGAGTCCGGTGGTTCTGAGTCCACACAGGAAATACGACACACATGCAGCGGTCCACACTGATGACAAGCAGGAGGAAAATGCTGCTGTACAGGTTAAGGGGGAAGGCCACAGATACGAACTTACACATGAAATGTCCAAAATGCCAGTGTCCAGTTGCCATATAGACACCGTTGAAAGGGACAGTCGTGCAGAACAAGAAGTCAGACGCTGCCAAGCTCAGGTACCATGAGGAGTTGACCGTGCGTTTTGTCTTTACGCCAATGATCCAAATGACAAGGCCATTTCCCACAATGCCCAGAATGAAGATGATGATGTTTGATGTCAGGACAAAAACACACAGAGCATCACACAGTGCATCACGCATGGGACCAGCAGGTGGTCTAGTCTCATACTCATATTCATATTCATATTCAGATTCGTTAAATACATAGAATGTTTCATTTACTTTCTCCATGGTGTTTCAGTCCTGCAAAAAGACAGCAATGATGAATTTAGTTGTCTTTAACACCACATTGTTCAACACTTGCAGAAAATATATTTTTCTATTTTTTTTTTACTCCAATAGACCAGATTAATTTATTATAAAATATTTATGTATATCTATCATATTTGTTCAATTCCTATTCATCGAGGTACGATGAACAGAATATTTAATTTGCATCTTTATCCATGATGTTCATGTCTTGCAAACAGACAGCAATGATGAATTTAGTAGTCTTGAACACCACATTGTCCATCACTTTAGCAGTAGATACTTTTCTCATTAGAAAATCAGTTTCATTGAAAGTTTGGTTGCACTTTACTTGAAGGTGTCTACAGTACATAAGAGTGACATGACACTGTCATGAACATGTCATAAATATTATAAACAAGCCATAAACATTCATGACATTATGCTTCTGTCATTTAGTGTCATTCAGTTTTTGTAATGACAACAGTGCCATGCCACTCTTATAGATACCTTCAAGTAAAGTGTTCCCAAAAGTTTTCTACACACACACACACATATACTGTATATATACTGTATATATATATAATACTGTATATATAAACAACTTATCCAGTAGACTAGATTGAATTGATTATAACACAGTACAGCAAAATAATATAGTGTAAATCTCAGGGTATCCATGGTTATAGGTCAAAAGGGTGTAGATATTTAATTATAGGTCCTTTAAAATGTAATGTAAATAAAACAGGTTGAGACAATCTGATGGCATTTTGTACAAAAAAAACAACCACACAGATAGAACTTTTAGTGGAACACAATTTTACATAGTGCATTCCTGAGGTGATAAATACATTTTTAGCAGACTTAATCTATTAGATTACTTGATTGTAGTAAATCTGACATTTGTGTGTTTATCGATGTGAGATTTAATTCATACAGTATATGGAAGTGTTACCTTTCAGAAGATGCTTGCTTTGCTTCGGTCTCAATGCTCTGTGATGAGCAGTGTTTGCTTCTGTTGCTGACCTCTCCTTCCTCTATGCAAGATAAGCGCATATGGTTGAACATAGAAACATCCATATTAACCCTCTGTGATACGCATTATGATCTGAATGGGCAAAATAGATTGCAATGTTTTTCCTGCTTAGAAATAGTCACTTCAACAAATTTATTGAAGATTTTATATATATACTGTATATATATATATATATATATATATATATATACTGTATATATATATATACACAATTTTATTTTTATAAAACCGTTGCCTGTGGGCAACATTACCATAATGGAAAACGAATGTCATTAGTTGCTGCTCTTTAATCAGCTGCCAATTAGACAATCACGGATGCCACAGACATTTCATTGGTGCCTGAATTCAGGCTCGGCCATGTATGATGTCAAGAAAAGCCATTCGCTATATTGCCTTTGAATGTATTTGATAATTTTCAGGCACAGATCATTTCCTGTCTATCAGCCCTGGGTCTGTTTTGACAGTAGTTTCTAGGCACTGCTACATCTGCCTTCATATCAGTGATATGCAATCTGTTTCACTGTAACGCAAAATGAAGTGTAGCAAGGAAGTGCAGTTGCATCTATATCACCATCTGGTCAAATGAACGTCACAACCAGTCACTATCATCTGTAGAGTTCCCAGCAGCTTAAGACACCACACGCAACATACACTACAGTGTAAACAGGATAATACAAAGCAAATCAACATAACTAAAGAGCAGTAAAAATGTGCATGAGTTTACAGTAGGCTACATGTAAATCCATTTTAGGATGAGAAACTGTGAGGGTCATTTTGCTGGTGTGAAGACTGGCGAATGTCATTAGTTGCTGCTCTTTAATCAGCTGCCAATGTGACAAATCACGGATGCCACAGACATTTCATTCCTTCAAGTTGTACGAAGCAGCTATCAGTTTCCATTGTAGGTGAACAATGTAGAAAAGGACAATCACTTTGGGCTTTCAGTAGTTTACCAGTCATGCCTTTAACCACATTCATATGGAAGAGTCAAGACATAGATTTCCATAATAATGCCCCAAAGGTTTGGTGTATAAAGACACTGAACCATAAAAACATTCTTTGTTTTTTTTCTATTTATTTATTTTTTAAACTCCTGTTTTGCCAGAGGTGATTTTTCCAGATAACCTATTCTTCCATGGCTTTGTAATATTTTTGTGATGGTCATTCACTGTATTAAATCTGGACACCTGAATGGTACCCAACTGATTCTGCAGTCTGATTAGTTTTGTTCTCTTAAGCAACAACACATATCAGTATGTCGGAAGTCTTCTTGCTATGCTGTGCTGCGCAATGGTTTTGAAAGACACAATCATTGTCTAAACGGCAGGGCAGTTATTCTGGAGAGGGTTAAAGTAGCCTGACCTACATGTATGGTCATTCCAATGCATGCCTCTGGTAAATATTACATTTGGCTACTTCAACCACAATTCAACATCTTCAACTTTAGTGAAATGTCGACATCATGCAATGCTACATTTTGACTCCAGCTGAGAAAAGAAGTTTGGTAGACAATGTGAAATGTAAGTAAATCATGAAAATCTACTCATTTTTTGTTTTTTGGATGGTCTCGATGCGGTCTCAACTCGGCAACTCGGTCCCCATTTGTCTCGCCTCTTCAAAGACTCGGTCTCAACTCAGTCTTGACCCTGTAACGACTGTCTCAACTTGGTCTTCTTAACATACGTGGTCTCGTCACATCACTAAGGCTATGCACGCAAAACCGAACTAGCAGACAGGACCAGCCACCTATTGCAGTTAGTTAATATGAAGATGAAGCACTGTAGTTGCACATTTTATTCTCAGAATCTTGCATCTCACATGGTCTGCAGGCCTGATAGAGTTCAGGCGTGGTGCCTGAATTCAGGCTTGAGCTCGGCCATGTATGATATCAAGAAAGGCTATTCGCTAAATTGCCTTTGAATGTATTTGATAATTTTCGGGCACAGATCATTTCCTGTCTATCAGCCCTGGGTCTGTTTTGACAGTAGTTTTTAGGCACTGCTACATCTGCCTTCATATCAGTGATATGCAATCTGTTTCACTGTAACACAAAATGAAGTGTAGCAAGGAAGTGCAGTTGCATCTATATCACCATCTGGTCAAATGAACGTCACAACCAGTCACTATCATCTGTAAGAGTTCCCAGCAGCTTAAGACACCACACGCAACATACACTACAGTTTAAACAGGATAATACAAAGCAAATCAACATAACTAAAGAGCAGTTAAAAACGAAATACTAAAGATAAAGATGTGCATGAGTGTACAGTAAATCTATCTGAGGATGAGTCTGTGCGTGCGTGTGTATACATTGCCTATAGAAAGTCATCATACCCCTTTGAAATAGTTACTTTTTTTGTCTTACAGTCTGAAATCAAAACCCATATAAAAATATTTTTACAGTTTTATTTACAAATTTAGCTGTGCAACATCAAAATTATGAAAAAAAACTAAAAGACAACAGTTCTGAAAATTAACAAAATAAAATGAAAAATTAGAATAACCGGTTTGGAAAAGTCATCTACCCCTGATTTAATACTTTGTAGAGCTTTCTTTTGCTTTCATTACATCCATCAATATGTTTTGGTTATGTCTATTAGCTTTGCACACCTAGATTGGGGAATATTTGCTCAATCTTCCTTGCAGAATTGTTCAAATTCAGTCTAATTCTGTGGGGAACGACGATGGACTGCTCTCTTCAATTCAATCACAGATTTTCTGTAGGATTTAAGGGGTAGGGCTCTGACTTGGCCACTCAAGGATATTCACCCTCCTATCCTTAAGCCACTGCTTTGTTCTTTTGGCAGTATGTTTAGGATCAATGTCATGTTGGAAAATGAATGACCTGCCCATCTTCAGCTGTGTGTGTGTGTGTGCGTGTGTGTGTGTGTGTGTGTGTGTGTGTGTGTCTGTGTACGTGTGTGTGCATGTGTGAGAGTGTATATGTCTGTGTGTGTTTGTGTATGTGTATGTCTGTGTGTGAGTCTGTGTGTGTGCTTGTACTTTGAGGCAGTCAAGGTGCAACTAAGAAGTAAACAGCTCTGCTCATGTGACAATTTACTCAGAACATTTGACACTCCACACATTTCATTGAAACACTCTATTACTTCAACATTTACCGAAAGAGTATTGGGGAATTCCCCTGCCCTAGTAACAGTTTTAGAGCCTTATACATATGATTTCTTTTGTAGACAGTTGAAATGGGTTAATATGACTTCTGTAGAGAGTATTGCTAAGTCACATGAATGTGTAAGCAATGAGCCCCGAGAGGCCGTAGTTTACACTAGTTTTAGAACAGCTAAGGGGCTTTGTTAGGCACGACACGCAAGCCGATATCAAGAGCCTGATTTTGACATGGACAGCCTTCCTCTTGCAACGCATTTTCCATCCTTGAAAGAACAGACATCAGGCATTTATTCCTGAAGTCCTGACCCATGAATGAATATAAAATTGGGTTCATGAAACTGTTGACATAGGCTATGGTGATTGTTACTTGAATCCCTGTCTTCAACAGGGTAGGAGAATATAACACATGGTAGACTGACAGCAGCTGAAAGATGAACAAAGGAAGATAGCACATCACAAATGTTATTATGACAGCGGTCATCACCTTAAAGGGTTTGGAGGATCTCATAGTACGATTGGCTCTCAACTTCAGCATAATAATAGAGTAGCAGATCACAATGACCATCAGAGGGACGGCAAGTCCAGATACAAAACAAATAAACACCACAATTTTACGAGAAAATGATGTGTAATCATCGATGCACATGGTATCATCTTTTATAGTCTGTGTGGTATAAAAAAATAGGAAGGGTAGAGCTAGCAGTGTAGAGACAGTCCAGACCAGGGTGATGATGGCAGAAGACTTCCTCAGAGTCCGGTGGTTCTGAGTCCACACAGGAAATACGACACACATGCAGCGGTCCACACTGATGACAAGCAGGAGGAAAATGCTGCTGTACAGGTTAAGGGGGAAGGCCACAGATACGAACTTACACATGAAATGTCCAAAATGCCAGTGTCCAGTTGCCATATAGACACCGTTGAAAGGGACAGTCGTGCAGAACAAGAAGTCAGACGCTGCCAAGCTCAGGTACCATGAGGAGTTGACCGTGCGTTTTGTCTTTACGCCAATGATCCAAATGACAAGGCCATTTCCCACAATGCCCAGAATGAAGATGATGATGTTTGATGTCAGGACAAAAACACACAGAGCATCACACAGTGCATCACGCATGGGACCAGCAGGTGGTCTAGTCTCATACTCATATTCATATTCATATTCAGATTCGTTAAATACATAGAATGTTTCATTTACTTTCTCCATGGTGTTTCAGTCCTGCAAAAAGACAGCAATGATGAATTTAGTTGTCTTTAACACCACATTGTTCAACACTTGCAGAAAATATATTTTTCTATTTTTTTTTTACTCCAATAGACCAGATTAATTTATTATAAAATATTTATGTATATCTATCATATTTGTTCAATTCCTATTCATCGAGGTACGATGAACAGAATATTTAATTTGCATCTTTATCCATGATGTTCATGTCTTGCAAACAGACAGCAATGATGAATTTAGTAGTCTTGAACACCACATTGTCCATCACTTTAGCAGTAGATACTTTTCTCATTAGAAAATCAGTTTCATTGAAAGTTTGGTTGCACTTTACTTGAAGGTGTCTACAGTACATAAGAGTGACATGACACTGTCATGAACATGTCATAAATATTATAAACAAGCCATAAACATTCATGACATTATGCTTCTGTCATTTAGTGTCATTCAGTTTTTGTAATGACAACAGTGCCATGCCACTCTTATAGATACCTTCAAGTAAAGTGTTCCCAAAAGTTTTCTACACACACACACACATATACTGTATATATACTGTATATATATATAATACTGTATATATAAACAACTTATCCAGTAGACTAGATTGAATTGATTATAACACAGTACAGCAAAATAATATAGTGTAAATCTCAGGGTATCCATGGTTATAGGTCAAAAGGGTGTAGATATTTAATTATAGGTCCTTTAAAATGTAATGTAAATAAAACAGGTTGAGACAATCTGATGGCATTTTGTACAAAAAAAACAACCACACAGATAGAACTTTTAGTGGAACACAATTTTACATAGTGCATTCCTGAGGTGATAAATACATTTTTAGCAGACTTAATCTATTAGATTACTTGATTGTAGTAAATCTGACATTTGTGTGTTTATCGATGTGAGATTTAATTCATACAGTATATGGAAGTGTTACCTTTCAGAAGATGCTTGCTTTGCTTCGGTCTCAATGCTCTGTGATGAGCAGTGTTTGCTTCTGTTGCTGACCTCTCCTTCCTCTATGCAAGATAAGCGCATATGGTTGAACATAGAAACATCCATATTAACCCTCTGTGATACGCATTATGATCTGAATGGGCAAAATAGATTGCAATGTTTTTCCTGCTTAGAAATAGTCACTTCAACAAATTTATTGAAGATTTTATATATATACTGTATATATATATATATATATATATATATATACTGTATATATATATATACACAATTTTATTTTTATAAAACCGTTGCCTGTGGGCAACATTACCATAATGGAAAACGAATGTCATTAGTTGCTGCTCTTTAATCAGCTGCCAATTAGACAATCACGGATGCCACAGACATTTCATTGGTGCCTGAATTCAGGCTCGGCCATGTATGATGTCAAGAAAAGCCATTCGCTATATTGCCTTTGAATGTATTTGATAATTTTCAGGCACAGATCATTTCCTGTCTATCAGCCCTGGGTCTGTTTTGACAGTAGTTTCTAGGCACTGCTACATCTGCCTTCATATCAGTGATATGCAATCTGTTTCACTGTAACGCAAAATGAAGTGTAGCAAGGAAGTGCAGTTGCATCTATATCACCATCTGGTCAAATGAACGTCACAACCAGTCACTATCATCTGTAGAGTTCCCAGCAGCTTAAGACACCACACGCAACATACACTACAGTGTAAACAGGATAATACAAAGCAAATCAACATAACTAAAGAGCAGTAAAAATGTGCATGAGTTTACAGTAGGCTACATGTAAATCCATTTTAGGATGAGAAACTGTGAGGGTCATTTTGCTGGTGTGAAGACTGGCGAATGTCATTAGTTGCTGCTCTTTAATCAGCTGCCAATGTGACAAATCACGGATGCCACAGACATTTCATTCCTTCAAGTTGTACGAAGCAGCTATCAGTTTCCATTGTAGGTGAACAATGTAGAAAAGGACAATCACTTTGGGCTTTCAGTAGTTTACCAGTCATGCCTTTAACCACATTCATATGGAAGAGTCAAGACATAGATTTCCATAATAATGCCCCAAAGGTTTGGTGTATAAAGACACTGAACCATAAAAACATTCTTTGTTTTTTTTCTATTTATTTATTTTTTAAACTCCTGTTTTGCCAGAGGTGATTTTTCCAGATAACCTATTCTTCCATGGCTTTGTAATATTTTTGTGATGGTCATTCACTGTATTAAATCTGGACACCTGAATGGTACCCAACTGATTCTGCAGTCTGATTAGTTTTGTTCTCTTAAGCAACAACACATATCAGTATGTCGGAAGTCTTCTTGCTATGCTGTGCTGCGCAATGGTTTTGAAAGACACAATCATTGTCTAAACGGCAGGGCAGTTATTCTGGAGAGGGTTAAAGTAGCCTGACCTACATGTATGGTCATTCCAATGCATGCCTCTGGTAAATATTACATTTGGCTACTTCAACCACAATTCAACATCTTCAACTTTAGTGAAATGTCGACATCATGCAATGCTACATTTTGACTCCAGCTGAGAAAAGAAGTTTGGTAGACAATGTGAAATGTAAGTAAATCATGAAAATCTACTCATTTTTTGTTTTTTGGATGGTCTCGATGCGGTCTCAACTCGGCAACTCGGTCCCCATTTGTCTCGCCTCTTCAAAGACTCGGTCTCAACTCAGTCTTGACCCTGTAACGACTGTCTCAACTTGGTCTTCTTAACATACGTGGTCTCGTCACATCACTAAGGCTATGCACGCAAAACCGAACTAGCAGACAGGACCAGCCACCTATTGCAGTTAGTTAATATGAAGATGAAGCACTGTAGTTGCACATTTTATTCTCAGAATCTTGCATCTCACATGGTCTGCAGGCCTGATAGAGTTCAGGCGTGGTGCCTGAATTCAGGCTTGAGCTCGGCCATGTATGATATCAAGAAAGGCTATTCGCTAAATTGCCTTTGAATGTATTTGATAATTTTCGGGCACAGATCATTTCCTGTCTATCAGCCCTGGGTCTGTTTTGACAGTAGTTTCTAGGCACTGCTACATCTGCCTTCATATCAGTGATATGCAATCTGTTTCACTGTAACACAAAATGAAGTGTAGCAAGGAAGTGCAGTTGCATCTATATCACCATCTGGTCAAATGAACGTCACAACCAGTCACTATCATCTGTAGAGTTCCCAGCAGCTTAAGACACCACACGCAACATACACTACAGTGTAAACAGGATAATACAAAGCAAATCAACATAACTAAAGAGCAGTAAAAATGTGCATGAGTTTACAGTAGGCTACATGTAAATCCATTTTAGGATGAGAAACTGTGAGGGTCATTTTGCTGGTGTGAAGACTGGCGAATGTCATTAGTTGCTGCTCTTTAATCAGCTGCCAATGTGACAAATCACGGATGCCACAGACATTTCATTCCTTCAAGTTGTACGAAGCAGCTATCAGTTTCCATTGTAGGTGAACAATGTAGAAAAGGACAATCACTTTGGGCTTTCAGTAGTTTACCAGTCATGCCTTTAACCACATTCACATGGAAGAGTCAAGACATAGATTTCCATAATAATGCCCCAAAGGTTTGGTGTGTAAAGACACCGAACCATAAAAACATTTTTTTGTTGTTTTTTCTATTCATTTATGTATGTTGTTGTCTTCTTTTCCTATTCATTTAAGTCCTGTTTTGCCAGATGTGATTTTTCCAGATAACCTATTCTTCCATTTTTGTGATGGTCATTCACTGTATTAAATCTGGACACCTGAATGGTACCCAACTGATTCTGCAGTCTGATTTAGTTGTGTTCTTTTGAGCAACAACACATCTCAGCATGCCGGAGGTCTTCTTGCCAAAGGAGGCCCGCTGTGACTGTTGCAGGTGCTACTACAGTAGCATACAGCACAGCCATTAGCAGGTCAGCTGTGGTGGACGTCATGTCTCTGATCTCACCACTGTGAAGTTGAAGCTCTGAAGTTCATACCCATTTTTTTTTTGTTGAGAGTGACATGATTACCGCCAGCATGCCCCTGTCCTGCCAACATTTCAACAGCCATCCTCCGAGTAATACTATGTGGTGTTGTACTCGTGTCCGTGTCCGGTCTCTAGACCATTTTTGATCTAGTCTCGAAATTGAAAGTAAAAATACTCGGCCTACATTGGAAGGAATTTGTGTATTTCATGGTATATTCTACAATATCGACCATTACACATATTCTTATATTAATAAAAATAATATTGACTGGCATTGGAATATATTCCATGGTGCTGTGCAAAGGTTTTGAATACAATCATTGTCTAAACGGTACAGTTATTCTGGAGAGGGTTGAAGTAGCTTGACCTACGGTCATTCCAATGCATACCTCTGGATGAGTGAGCAATCAGCAGTAATTACATTTAGTTACTTGAACCACAATTCAACACCTTTAACTTTACTGTAATGAAATGTTGACATCATGCAATACTAAATTTGGACTCCAGCTGAGAAAAGAAGTTTGGTAGATAATGTAAAATGTAAGTAGTAAATCATGAAAATCTACTTTTTCCCCCTTTTGGTCTCGTCTCGGTCTTGCCTAATCAAAAAGACTCGGTCTTGACTCAGACCTTGACGCTGGGCCAGCCTTCTATGTCGTTAGTTAAGTACGGGATAATGGACGACACGCCGTGCGGTTATTCAAAGTTATACAACAGTTAGGTCCGGTCGAACGATTTAGCAATATCTGATTGGACGAGACGTGTTCTATCAGTGGTGATATTAACCGATATCACCACGGGTGACTCTTCACAGCTAATAATCACTCCGCGACGTTGATTCTTCGCTTTGATTTAACCAGAGACCGCATTCCATGTTCTTTGACTTAGCAGTTGCATAGCAACCACAAGCGTTCTGAGCTAGGCCTACTTCGCATAGCGGAGGAACTGGGCTAAATAAAACGATGGCAAATAACACTTGGGCTACACTGGATGCGTTACGTTACGTCGCGTTCTAGAAGCGTATTGTTACTTATCGACTGGCTACACTGGCTGCGTACGTTCAGCGATAAGTCAAGAGCAAGAAGTGTGTTTTGGATTTGCCGTTTTTCAGCTCAGTGCACCGGCTTTCCACTGATTCATAGTTTACATAGCCTACACAATAAATACAACCAGGGTGAGGGGCCTACACCTCTACCTCTGCTGAATGAATTTCATCCTCGGGGGACTTGTCAATTATTTCAAAACAATTGAAATAACAGGCAGGTTGTGACAGAGCTTACAAAGGGGCGTCTGCAGGAATGAATGCTATGGTACGCACACCAATCCACATGCAATAATACAACAAAAACGTCTAACAGTGATCTACTCATTTGGACAACGTTACACTAAGTTACTGCTAAGTTACATTTAGTTTTGTTCTAGCGTAGCCTACCGTTAACGTCTGGTTTTAAACAGTTGTAATGCTAACGTTCCGACAAGCACACAAATTGTCTACCTTATTGCCCATCTGGAATAACTCCTCCAGCCAATTGCTGCCTCCATTTTCCATTCTCTCTCTTTTCGTTGCTTAAAAGAACTTGCGATATCCATGATGACTATTGAGTTAGTGATTTAAGGTTCACATTGTGTGCTGATAACCATAGATAGCCGAGTAAAAGAAAACAACAAGCAGCCTAGTTGCGCACCTGCGTGCGTAATCTCTCCTGCTCAAACAAAATATGTGAGCGTGGATATAGTAGCTCTGCATTAAGCTAATTTTGATAACATGTTGACTAACTTCATATGGAAAATTGTAAATAGCCTGATGGCATGCAGCTAATGGGATAGGCCTACTAGACATAGCTGGGAAGTCATGGTAGGCCAATTTGATGTGAATACACACGCACAAGGGTAATTTTCTCTCCTTGATGAGTAGTCTCATGGTACGCACAGTGCGTATACGGTCGTACGCCTGCAGGCGCCACTTATCTTACACATAAAGCTTACATTGCTGGCACTAACTTTCACCTGAACCGAACTGTCGGCAGTCTCAGCATTAGCGAGCATCCCCATGCACGTATGGTAGGCATAGCCTATGTGCTGCGCCGAACCACTTAAGCGGGCCATCAGACGAAGACGAGCGCATTGTGTTTGTTAGGGATGACAAACTTGTCAGAATTAAAATAATAAAAAAAAAACTCTTCCTGCTGACGTCTCAGACATAGCCTTTGCTTCTGAGAGTTTCGAGAATAGGCCTATAATGCCACGGAGTCCAAGGAGACAATCTCCGCAAAGTGGGGAGAACTGGGACGATGAAACACTTTTTATTTAAGCCTAAACGTAATTTAGCCTACAAAGATATCGTAGGGTAGGGTACAACACCAAAAGTGAATATTTTGTCACTAGCAACCTACATCTGTCCTCCGTCAAATACAGTTGCATTTACAGCTCTGAACAAAACCGTTCTTGAGTTATAGGGCTATTTGAGAAGTCCAACGTGCGTTTTGTTTCATTTTCCCATGGTAGCAAATGAAACAGCATGGGGGACGAATAACTTAGCCTAGCCTACAGTTTCACAAAGCTATGTAAACTTCCCACAACTTCAATATTTGACATCATGAATGGTACTTCAAATATGTGTTATTGTGGATAGATTGCTGCTGGGCTATTGGTCTAGGGTCATGTCTGTTAACAACTCATTGCCGTCGGTGAAGCGCGGCTATCTACCTGTTAATTGCATTTGGCTGAGCAACGGAGGTTAATAGGCCTATACTCTGTTTTGTCCAAATTAGGCTATGTCTGTCTATCGCTCCCCATGTCAACAGCAGACTACCAACATAGTGCCATAAATCAAATCCTCTGATGAGTAAAACAGAATGAACGTGTCCACTAAATAGTCTGTTAACGTGCGCTTGTTCCCTGCTCAGAGTTTCGCAGAGATGTGGATAAAAGAAGGCCACACAAAGTCCGACATCAAAGTAAGCTGTTTAGCCTACTTAGTCCAATAAGCGGAATTATTTTGACATGATGTGATAGTAATCGATTAGGTTTTATGGTACATTTTACTGTCCGTTAGCCCTAATTCCTCTGCCCTGTTCGCGTGATCCTCATTAGTGGGTCGACTGAAACATTTAGGCTATCTCCCACATCGCAGGTGTGGCCATCGCAGACAATTAAATGGTTCATGTCCTTACATTAACGATGAATGTTCAACTTTTCGAAATGTTGTAGGACCTGTTAACGCTAAAGAATTAGGCCTGTTGATGTTTTTTAAAAAAAAAAAAAAAAAAAAAAACTATCCCCCCTCTGTTTTTTTTTTTTTTTTTTTTGACAAATCGCACCCCATCAATACAATACACAAATCCTCTTCAGATAGGCCTAGTGTTTCTATACAATGACTGCGCATAGGCTCCTTACGTCAAAAGAAAAAAAATAGAAGACAAGTCTATTTCTACGGCTTCGATGCGGCATGACTTAGCGCTGCCGCAACTGGTGTAGCCAGTTCCATTGATTATAGTGGAATCTAATTGTTACGTCAGATGTGGCTTTGACTTAACCAGACTTAACGTAACGTAACGCAGCCGTAACGTATCCGGTGTAGCCTCCCCGTAAGAATTATCCTTCCTAAAAATGCACTCGGGTAACTTTTTTTTGTTGGCAATGGAACTGTTGTATAAAAGCATTATCGCACTCGTGGTCGTGGTGTTGTTGGCCAATATCGCCACGGCTGTAGTTACCTACGGCACTCAGCCTTCGGCTTCGTGCCTGCGGTGAACCACAGCCGTGGCGATATTGGCCAACAACACCACTCCCACTCGTGCGATAATGCTTAATTAATGCACGTTCTAGACGGTGATACGGCCCGACGCGAAGCGGAGGGACGTTCCGTCTAGAAAAGTGCATTAACTTTGAATAACCGCACGGCGTGAAGTCCATTATCCCGCTTATTCCACTGTTGCCACTGCGTTGTGTTCGTTTCCGGTGCTAATTTAAATGTTTTAATCGCTAGAACTGTTTTGTTTGTAGAACTACTTTTCCCAGACACATTTCAACTAATTAGCCTATATCACGCCGCCATTTTGAATATT
Organism: Sardina pilchardus; assembly: GCF_963854185.1. NCBI lineage: Eukaryota > Metazoa > Chordata > Actinopteri > Clupeiformes > Clupeidae > Sardina > Sardina pilchardus. The sequence goes on along the minus strand of NC_084995.1, from coordinate 30,490,820 downwards.
CGCTAGGTGTCGTGCTACTTCCGGTCAACACTGTCTTATGGAGAGTCCAATGTAATCGGAGCGATGTACAAGTTTACAAGGAATTTGCGGCATTTTCAAAAGATAAGTCTATCACAGGTGGAGGAAATTGTGGAACTCCACACGAAAACTAAGCGATCCAAACTGGACCGGGGATATAAATTGTCCCATGTACAATTTATATATAATTATGAAGGCAAAGGTCAGTCGGCTAGCTAGACGGCTAATACCAGATAGCCAGATAGGCTACTAGATATAATATAAGAAACAACAGCTTGTAAATGCACTTCAATAAAGCAGCGTAACGAAACAAGTATCATGTACTTCTACTACACGTTCAATATTGGATTGTGGATATAAATCGTTCCATGAACAATCTGTATAGTTGTGAAGGTAATGTTGATGTCAGCTAGCTACATGGCTAACGTCAGATCAAAACCCATAGCTTGTATTGCACTTCAATAAAGCTGTGTAACAAAATTATTAAGTATTTTATGTGCATATCTTTGTATGGTCTTCAAAGTAGTAGGCCTGACGTTGTGAGATCATTGTGCTACCGATCTCTTAGAAAGATCGAGGAGCTGCAAACAAGGTGTTTTAAACATTGAATCTGTCAGGGGCAAAAGGAACAACGGCACCGAAAAAACTATTGTTTACATACGCATCTCCATCAAAACGACTTGTCTAGAGCATGCATCAATAGCCTAATAGCTATAACAAACGCTATACTTACCCCGTGTTTCTTGTTAAACATCACTGAAGCCTAGTTGATTGATACACATTCCGTGCAACAATGTCTAAGACCTGGGCGACTTTGAGTATCTTGCAGTATTAATATGCACCTTCCTGTGTAGGCTAAACAGTAGTCTACAATAGGGAGCCTAACTTGCGAGTGTCCTAAAAGGCAAGCTTACATAAAACGCCAAGCAGGTATATCATTTTTTAAGTGCCTTGTGTGCCTGTCTGTCCTTAATATGGTCATCATTTGTATGGTATCCAAAACATCTCCACATTGAAACACACCTAATTGGTAAATTGTTGCAACACTATGCAAGACAAATCTCTTATTTCTTTCACCAGAGTTTTAGTTGTTGTTCCACGAGTTCAGGTTCAGAGACTTTTGCTAATATGTTCCACTCACCCCACTACTACTGACACTAACTTCGGCCAGCAGGACCGCGGAGGATATGCTATTTTGTGTGCTGCTGGTAGAGAATTTTGTGATCACATTGTTGCACAAGCCATGTGCTCAGGTAAACATAACTACACCAGTTGGTCATTTAAAAAAAACATTGGGAAGCTGCAAAGTGAGATCTACATTATACGGTATGCGCTACAAAGATTAGTGTCAAAGTACCAAAAAGACACATGTTTTATTGAAAAACGTGTGGACATTATAGAAATACAAAACATAGAAAAGTACACACAAAATGAACACAATGAACAAACTATAACCCAATTATCTATATATATATGTGTGTATGTATGTACACTCTGAGCCACCTGTGAAGAGAGCAGGCTCAAAGCAAGTCATGAAGTCCTTGCTGCCAGGGGGAATAAGACCCGGCAGTGGTTGGCAGGGAGGATCCTCAAGGAAACATGGCAAACCACAGCTATGAGGCAGGGGCTGGAGTACGTGGATCACTACGTGGATCTCTGGCAGGTCAAGGTTTCTTCTGTGGCTTTGTTGTGATCCATCTGGGAGCAAGGTTAGCTTGTGGTCACTAGCCTTCCCTTCCCTGGTGTGACAGTCACTGACACCAAGTCAGACATTTCCGAGGGGAGGACTTGGTGAGACGAATTACCGTCATTGATGTCCTGAAAGACAAATTAGACTTTTTTTTATCATTCCACATTCATGTACGTTTTTATCATTTCCACATTTATGAACATTTCTTCAATAACGTGTATGTGTGTGCATACATGCATGCATCTCTTGTTCAATTTGGTATTTTTCCATGTATTTTCTTGATTTTGGATTCAGTGATTATTTCTAGAAACTTCACATATTAGATTAGATTAGATTCAACTTTATTGTCGTTGCAAAAGTAAGTACAACGAAATGCAGTTTAGTATCAAACCAGTAGTGCAATCATTAAAAAGTGCTTATTTTCTTTATAGCAGTATACATATAGATAAAACACCAAATGCAGCTTGATTCATTATGTACATAAAGTGCATAGAGTAATCAGACAGTCCATATTAACAGAATTCTGTATAATAGTGCATTGATGAGGTGCATTTGATAAAGGGCAGTTATCATCGGTAGTCAGACCATCTCTAGTCCATGTGCAAGGGAGAGGGGGGCAGGGGCTAGTGGTGGGTCTTGGTGTTGAGCAGTGTTATGGTGTTTCTGAGCCTGCTGGTGCAACTCCTAGGCTCCTGTAACGTTTCCCAGACGGGCGGTTGGAGAACAGTCCATGACTGGGATGTGTGTGGTCCCTGATGATTTTGTGTGCACGTTGCAGACACCGTGAGTGATGAAGATCAGTGATGGTTGGGAGTGATGTGTCAATGATTTTGTGGGAGTGTATGGGTGTGTGTATGCATAAGAGCAGGGAAGTAGAAATACTCACGTGTCAACACAAGCACCTCCAGTTCCTTTATCCTCGTGTGAGCTTGCATCCAATGCACCTGATGCAAACACATAAACAAGTAGAGAAAAAACTGTAAGCAACAATGCTAATTAATGAGGACAGTAAATTATGAGTGCTGTGTCACCACAACAAGAATATGTGTTTCAGTAAATATGTATTAACTATATGTGTATGGAATAATCTCTCGCTTTAAGCCTACCTTACAGACAGACTTTGACACGATTTGGGAAAGATTGTTGAAAGATAGTAGTCTTTTAACGTATGCCCCTCATTCAAACTACTCAAACGACTACAATCTTTCAAGAATCTTTCCCAAATCTTGTTAAAGTCTGTCAGTGTAAGGTAGGCTTTAGTTTTAAAAACACACTAACACAATATGCTGTCTAAACCGAGCTAACATTTCTAGCTATTCATGGGTCTCATCAGGTCTCTTTCCACAGGTGTATCAAATCAACCTAGATTATGAGTGCTGCGTTAGTGCACCTGTCGAAAGTGACCTAATGAAACCCATGAATATCTTTGCTTTGTTACTTAGGGCAATTTATTGGCTCTGTACACTAGATAGAGACAAAGTCCCGATGTCAAAAAGCAATTGTATTAACGTGTAACGTTAGCAGGCACCGAAATCCTGCCCTCCTCCGTGCACACACAGGCTGGTGTTTTCAGAAAAAAAGCTGGAAGCTAAAATCGACCTGAAACCGAGCAAACTGGCACACAGCAGTCGCCCACGGTTTTAAGAAGCTCAAAACACAGTTGCATGCATTGTATTTCTTACGTTTTGGTATGATTGAAGTGCTCATTAGTCGGTGCTTTTCTGACAGCTATGACAACGAAGAGACGGCAAGAAACACGTTCGCCAACCATAAGACAAACACGGAAGTTCGTCTATATCTAGTGCACAGAGCCAATAAAAACCTCCAAACAAACATAATATATTTGCAAATGTACATCTGGCTATTTATCTCCTTGCCAATTCATTTAACGCTACTCAATGGAGATAAAAACTTACCGGGACGGTCGTTCGTTAGTTCGTTGTCCGAAGCAAAGCTAGCTAAGCTAGCAACAGCAACATCTTCCTTTCCACACGGTTGGACTTCTCAAACAACCCCAGTCCCTCGTTGTCGTCGTGAAAACAGACGTCCTGGCTTGGGTTGTGTCAGAGACCGTTGAACAAACACAAGGCACTGTCTTATTTAACTCTACATGGCTTTACTTAAAGCGCTAACGTTAGAAGCTAGCTATTCCGAACAGGTCGCTAATACGAAAATGCTATGCTACAAACAACTGTGACATTATAGACGTTAAATAGTGTTCCCTCCTCCCTCTTCGTGGCTTGAATCCATTTTCTTCGACGGCCCACATCAAGGAGAAATGTACGAAAGCTAAAAGCGGGATGTTTTTGTTTGATACCGGTTCACAGAGTTTTATTACACCACCTCTAGCTTCTCTGCTCCCCCGTGGTCATTCACTATGAACGGCTATTACCCTGACCGGAAGTTTAGTTCCAGGGACCGGAAAGGAAAGCCGAAAGACGCCATTTTAGCGTGAGATAGGCTAATTTCTCAAACTGCGGTTACTAGTTCTAAATGGATGGTTGCTATGGCCAAAAGCCAGTCGTTAGTTCTAATCTCCCGTTGTCAAGCTGGCATATCCCAAGATTCTGATCAACGTTAACTTTGAAAGATTGCTATTTTTCTTAGCCTACTGCCACCTAACTAGCTAAATGACACCTCTGTCATATGCTAAACGTTACTATGATCTGAACGTCTGTATTTTACAGCTTGTATGTAACGTGACAGTGCATTTAAACTTCACAACAAGTTTGGCGAATTAATATTCAAGTGTAATACGGTCAAAAACAATGGAACTACTTCATAGCCGTGCGGTTATTCAAAGTTAATGCACACCCTTATAGAACGCAGAACAATGGGGAACTCAACCGAGCAGTGGAATAAGTAAGGGATAATGTATAGAACGCCGGTCATTATCGGAAAATAATTCCCGACAGGATGAACAGAACCCCGACGCGCAGCGGAGGGGTTTTGCTTCGTCCTGAAGGGAATTATTTTCCGATAATGACCGGCGTTCTATACATTATCCCGCTTATTATATGGCTACTTGCCAAAAAGAGTAATGAAACTTAACTCAATGTGTCTTTAGCAATGACTTGGCTACCGTTTGGTGGCTGCCGCTAACTTATAGAAAATAAATAGTTCGCCACAGTTGACAGTTGTTAGGTGTTGCATGGCAACATACTTGGTAACTTTCAATGAAATTCCATTGCAACCAGCGAACGGCTTTGTTGCGGATTGATATGAAAGACGTGAATTAGAAGCACAAAACCCGTTGCCATTGACAGCGGTCATTATATACTTTCACCGGTGATTATACATATTAATCACCGGTAGAACGTTGGGGAGGCCCGTTCAAAGTGAATGGGAGCTCTCTCAACATTCTAGAGAGCCATATAATAATATGGAAATAACGCACTGTAGCTGTGTAGCTGCACAGTTTAGTCTCAGAATTTTGCATCTCACATGGTCTGTTTTGACGGTGGCTTCCAGGCCCTGCTACTGTATACATCTGCCTACATAGTGGTGATATGCAATCTGCTTCACTGTAGGGAAAAAAAGAAGTGCAGCAAAGAAGTGCAGTTGTATATCACCATCTGGTCAAATGGAAGTCACAATCAGTCATTATCATCTAATGGCAGGTTGTTGTTGCTGACTGTTGGCTGGGCCATTTGCTGTGCATGTAGAGATCAACTGTGATAACAGTGAGAAGAAACCAAACATCAGAATTACCATCTGTTGCTGTTTGGCTGTTTTGCCCAACACAGACACGGGCCCTGTAGTGCTATGCAGAGGTACACAGGGTTTGTGACAGTGTGAAAATATTGGAATATTTCTGAAAGTTTTAATGAAATAAGAGAGGTTGATAGATACATTGTGAACAGTAGCATGTTTACATCTATTCGCTTAGCAGACACTTTATCCAAAGAAACTTATTTAGTTTAGTTTAGTTTATTGATTTTGTTTGACAGGGACCATGCATAGAATAACTTCTATGCCAGGGTTAGCTAAATAGCTAATTTGCACCTGTAGTCCCTGGGCAGGATGTTCAAGCACAGTAAAAACACAGACAGATGAAAAGACAATAGAATTAACATTACAAGTAAAAGAAAAGCTAAATGAAAAACAAAGGTCAATGATCACAAGCTTGATTGTCTTTGAGCCATGTCTTCAAAGACTTTTTAAAACCCCTAAAACTTGAAGAGTCTCTGATATGGAGTGGGATTGAGTTCCATTTTCTAGTTGCTTGATATGAAAATGCTGATTGGCCAAAAGTGGTCTTTTTGAATGTAGTGTAACAGTCACCTCTCATTGCAGCCCTAGATACCCTAACATTGTCTCTACAGAATGACACACATTGCTTAAGTGGTGGTGGTGCAAGATCATGGGTTAATTTGTACATCAGACACATGTCAGAGAAACAAATAAAACTGTCAAATGTTAACAGGCTATGTTTTTTTATGATAGTACAGTGGTGATACTTTCTTGGTTTCTTATCAAACACTTTCACAGCCTGTTTGTATAGAGAGTACAAGGGTTTCAGAGTGGTCACCCCTGCCTGAGACCAACTTGTAGCACAATAAGACAAATGGCAGAAAATCATTGAATGCATAAACAGTTTAGCAGCATGCAAGGGTAATTGATGTCTTATATGTCTAAAAGTAATCAAACTCACTCTGACATTTCTGGATATCTTCTTAATATGCTTTTTAAAATTTAGATTAGAATCAATAATTATGCCCAGGTATTTGAAATGGTCAACTATTTTAATCACCTCTCCTTTGACCAGTATGTCAGGTTGTTGCTGTGCATTTATCTTTCTAGAGAAATACATAGCAACTGTTTTACTAACATTGAGAGTCAGACAGCTACTAGTTAGCCAATCTGATACTTTATTTAGGACTGCAGTAAGTTTTAGAGCAGCCTGTTCTCTATTTTTAGCATGCGTATAAATTGCTGTGTCGTCTGCATACATTTGAATATTGACGTCTGGGCAAATCAGAGGCAGGTCATTGATATATAAACTAAATAGAATTGGTCCTAAAATTGATCCCTGTGGGACTCCAATGGAACTGTTGGCAAAGGAAGAGCATACATCATTAATTCTGGTGGACTGCTTCCTTGAGTCCAGATAAGACTCCATCCATGTTAGAGCTTTAGTGGAAAAATTAAACTTGGATAACTTTGACAACAGAACATTATGATTCACAGTGTCAAAGGCTTTTCTGAAATCAAGGAAAACGGCACCAACAACACCCCCATTATCAAGGCTGGATTTGATTTGTTCAATAAAGTAACAGTTTGCGGTCTCAGTTGAATGGTTCTTTCTAAAACCAAATTGCATAGGGTGCAGTGGAAAATGGCCCTGATTTAAATGGTCCATCAACTGGTCGCACACTATTCTTTCACTCACTTTAGAAATGACAGGGAGTATACTGATAGGTCTGTAGTTGGTAACATCAGTTACATCACCAGCCTTGTAAACAGGAGTTATTGCTGCTGTCTTCCAGGCCATAGGAAAACAACTATGGTTAAAAGACAAGTTAACCAGATGAGTAATTGGAGTGGAGAGGATACATACTTCTTCACAAATGCACAATCACAACCAAAAACATCTTTAGCCTTTGAGTTCTTAAGGTGGCCTATGGTTTTAACTATAGAGGATTCTGTGACCTCAGATATGTTAAAAAGTGGGAGATTATCATTTGGTGGTGTAATGCACTTCTCTCTGGGTCCAAATCCTTTTGCTAAGTCTTGCACAGAATCAATAAAATAAGTATTAAACTCAGAACAGATTTTGACTTTATCCTGTGTTAAAGTGCCCTGTACTTGTAGCTCAAGCCCCTTATCTTTATTACTATTATGATCCTTTTTAAGGACCATATTAATGTTTTTCCAAGTTTGCCTGCTATTTCCTTTGGAGTCCTTGATAATGTTGATAAAAAAATTTGCTTTTGATTTTCTCAGTTCTTTTACAACTTTGTTACGCAATTGTTGAAAGTTTCTCCTATCGTGGGCTAACTTAGACCTAACTGCAGTTTTTAATGCATAGTCCCTCTGCCTCATTAAAGCCCATACTTGTTCACTGAGCCAGGGCAAGTTTTGCTTTTTCCTAGAGTAAGTGATATTTTTACTGAATTCACTTTTAACTTTGTTAATCATTGTCATTAAGCTCTCAGATGCGTCATCAACATTATCTGTGGCAAGCAACTCATTCCAAGAAAGTTGTCTAAATTGGCTTTCAAAATCATTGATAAGCCGTTTTGGTATGATGTTAAAGACCTTTTTACTTTCTTGTTGATACTTAAACCTTTGCTTAGTTAGTTTCCTGGAGATCAGTGTCAAATTGTGATCTGATAGCCCAGTCAGAAAATTAAAAGTTTTAATTATTCTCTCTGCCTTATTACTAAATATAAGATCAATCTGTGTTTGGGACAATGAAGTAATTCTAGTGGGACCTTGGACTAATTGTGTTAAATCAAATTGATTTGTAATATCTTTGAGTTTTTTCCTTTTGGATTTCTCCATCCAGTTTATATTAAAATCACCAAGTAAAATTAGTTCTTTGTTTCTGTCAAATTCTTTCAAAATATTTCTCAAGTATTCATAAAACTTACAGTTAGATGAAGGTGGTCTGTATATAGGCTACAAATAACAGTAAAAGACATGTTGGCAGATAGGACCATTCGCACTGCTATACATTCCATATCCATACAGTTAAGGTCAACCTCTTTGCAGTTAATTTGGTTTCTGACATATATCAATAGCCCACCTCCTCTACCAGTCTTTCTATCTTTTCTAAAAACATTATAACCAGGTATAATATATGCGGTGTCGGGAGATGAGTCCGTAAGCCATGATTCAGACAAACAAAGAAAATCTAGATTTGAGTCCATGAGCAGTTTTTCGAGTTGCTCCGTTTTAGAAGCGACACTTCGGATATTTAAATGCCCCCCGAGTAGTCCCTTGGGCTTTGCGCGCGGATCCCATAGAACTTTCGCATGGTTAGTTGTTTGAAGACGCAGAAAGTTGCGATGTTTATGATTGGGGATTCCACTACACACCGGGAGCACTCCAGTCACATTTGTCAGTGTGGCAGTTTTCGAGGAAGATGGAATATTGTCACCTCCCTGGGGCAACTCGAAGTTAATCGGATCAACAGTACCTTGTTTGATGGACGCAACGCGCCATGGATCACCATTAACGTTACAGTTGGAGTTGGGCCCTGGATTTTGGTGGACATCGCCAGCCAGCAGGAGTATGATAGAGAGGTAGCTAACCGATCTCCTTAGGCGTTTGAATGGCCTGTCTCTCTCTATGGATCGTAGTTGCTTTCCAGGAGCAGTTGCTTTTCCGTCGTTCAGTATCGTGGAGTAGGAGATGAACAGACTCCGCGTATCACAGGTAAAAACATTGTTTTCATTATGTTGCGGTGTGTATGCTGTTGCCCAACAACAACGTACCGATAAAGCCAGGAGGGTAACAATGTAACTTATGACTAAAAATGCCTGGATCAAGTCTGCGATCGTTGCCCTTTGTGAAGCGTTGATTTTTAAACAAAAACCGAGCTTATTGTTTGACTGGGGAACAGCGGAGAGAGCACCTGTAGCACCTGCCTTGCTACCTATGCGCACCGCCATTGTCTGGGGGTGTTGGAATGTTAATTATATTACAAAGGATTTGGGGTCTTGCTAAGGCACAACGGTGGAAGCCGAGAACCAAACCCGCAACTTAGGCTGCTGTATTGCTCCCTATCCACTGTGATACCACTGCCCCACACATACAGTATGACAAATAAAGTTAATGTATAATGTGTTAACAATTTCGATCCTCCTTGGTCTTCCACAAAAATATTTATTTCCAGTAATTTCACCTGCACAAACTTCAGGTTCAAGCTTACAAACCAAACAAATTGCAAACCATTACTCAATATTGAGGTGGCAGGTTATGTAACACGCGCAACAGGCAGACTGTACAATGCAAGACAAGGAGCATTAAAATGACGTCTGTAGAGGGTATTGTTAAGTCATATTAATGTGATTAATACTTAATCAATAAGCCCCGAGAGGCAGTAGTTTACACTTGTTTTAGAACAGCTAAGGCAAGATGTGCAAACAGATACAGTATTAAGAGCTTGATTTTGACATGGACATAGCTTTTGTGGAACAGCCTTCCTCCCGCAAGGCATTTTCCATCCTTGAAAGAACGGACATCAGGCATTTATTCCTGAAGTCCTGACCCATGAATGAATACAAAATTGGGTTCATGAAACTGTTGGCATAGGCTAAGGTCATTGTTACTTGAATCCCTATTTTCAACAGGGTATGAGAATATGATGCATGGTAGACTTCCAGCAGCTGAAAGATTTGGAAAGGAAGCCAGCAGATTACAAATGTGATTATGACAGCGGTCATCACCTTAAAGGGCTTTGAAGATCTCATCATACGATTGGCTCTCAGCTTCAGCGTAATAACAGAGTAGCAGATCACTATCACCATCAGAGGGATGGCAAGTCCAAATATAAAACCAATCAACACAGTGTTTTTACGGGAAAATGCAGTGGAATCATAATCATGGATGCACTTGGTATCATCTTCTATAGTACGAAACACAAAGGAGGGTAGAGTTAGCAGTGCAGAGACAATCCAGACCAGGACAATGATGGCAGAAGACTTCCTCAGAGTCCGGTGGTTCTGAGTCCACACAGGAAATACGACACACATGCAGCGGTCCACACTGATGACAAGCAGGAGGAAAATGCTGCTGTACATGTTAAGGGGGAAGGCCACAGATACGAACTTACACATGAAATGTCCAAAATGCCAGTGTCCAGTTGCCATATAGACACCGTTGAGAGGAACAGTCGCGCAGAACAAGAAGTCAGACGCTGCCAAGCTCAGGTACCATGAGGAGTTGACCGTGCGTTTTGTCTTTACGCTAATGATCCAAATGACAAGGCCATTTCCCACAATGCCCAGAATGAAGATGATGATGTTTGATGTCAGGACAAAAGCACACAGAGCGTCACAAGACAGACGAGCAGGTGGTTCAAGGTCAGGATTGTATGTATAATCATTAGTTTCGTCATGGACCATTGAAACCAATGTTCCATTTATTCCTGAGTCTCTGCCCATTATATCCTGAAAAGAAATAGCAGTTACAGTATAAGCTATTTAGGGTAAATCTTCATTGCACAGAAGTAGGTTCAATTGGCTCAACGCAAAGTTACTGTAGCGTGGTTAACGTTACCATTTCTAGAATCGGAGTCACATCTGCAGTAAATTAGGTAAAACAGCCTACTAATTGTTTAGGTAACAGGATCCCACCGAGATCTGTAACACCAGCCCGCAGTTCGGGTTTGGGCAGAGAATCTAAGTGCTTCTGTCATTAAGTGTCATTCAGTTTTTGCCTTGACAAGTTAGGGTTAGGCTTCAGTCATGACAGTGTCGTGTTTACAACAGTGCCATGCATGTCACTCTTCTGTAGATACCGTCAAGTAAAGTGTTCCCAAAAGTGTTTCACATAAAAAAAACACTTATCCAGTAAACAAGATTTAATACATTTTAACACAGTAAAGCAAAAATAATATAGTTTAATTCTCAGGGTATCCATGGCTACCGTATGTACTAGGTTACAAAAGGGTGTAGGCTAGATATTTAATTATAGGTCCTTTAAAATTTTAGAAATGTGAATTTAAAAAGGATGAGACAATCTGATGGCATTTACAAAAATAAATACACATAAGCTTAACAACCACACACATAGAATTTTTAGTGGAACACAATTTTTTCAAAGTGCATTCCTGAAGCGAATTAATACATTTTTAGCAGAGTTAATCTCTTAGATTAATTGACTGTAGTAAATATGCTGACATTTGTGTATTGATATGAGATTTAATTCATATGGAAGAGTTACCTTTCAGAAGATGCTTGCTTTGCTTCGGTCTCAATGCTCTGTGATCAGTGTTTCCTTCTGTTGCTGATCTCTCCTTCCTCTATGCAAGACATGCTTGACACATTTATTAACCCTCTATGGTACGCATTATGATCTGAATGGGCAAAAAAAAATGCAATGTTTTTCCTGCTTAGAAATAGTAACTTAAACAAATTTAGTGAAGATTTTATATATATTTATATATATATATATATGTATATATAATGATGCAATTGCTACATTGTAAAGTATTGTGACACTAGGAAAAATGCCTCCTGACATCATTAATACTGTAGTGTTTGCTAGATTAATTTGTTGGACAGCAAGTCCAAAGCATTGCAAAGCCAATGCCACTATATTGTTCTTCTTAAGTTTACTTCTTATAGGCCTACTTATTAGTTGACTTGCTGGAGCAAGCCCACTATTGTTCTTCTTAAGTTTATTTATTAGTGGGCTTGCTCCAGCGTTTGAGCTATCGACGCGGTTCCAACACTAAAAATTCAGGTTGCTTATTGATTTTGGGTGGCTGCCCGTTTTCTGCGGTATTCCTGTTTTTCTGCGTTTTTCGGTCCCTTTGAAATGAATGGCGGAATGTTCAGGCATTGTGACATAACAGCTCCTTATAGCTGCTGGCTTGATTGCTTGCAGCTGGCAGATCTGCCAGCTGCCTGGGCTGGGCTGGCCTGGGCTGGCCTGGGCTGGCCTGGGCTGTGTGTGCCTGTGAAAGTGTGTGCATGTACTGTAGCTTTTGACCCGTATGCCTGATTTTCGAAAATGAGGTACCGTTGCGATCCTTTTGGCGATCTGCACCTGAGCAAGCCCACTCTTGCAGCTACTCGGAGATACAATTCTAGTTTTAAAATGTATTCCACTACAGATAAAAGGCTTCTGTAGAATACAAGCCTTTACATGTATTTTGTAATGTACAGTATTCCAATGCTTTATAGTGTTACAGTTATAGGCCATGCTATGAAACACTGTTAACAACATTGTGTCAAAGAACCTACAACAGAGATGTTTTTGTCTGCACATGGGCTAAAAGACTACCAAATCTACCAAAAGATTTCTGAAATATATTTTTTTAACAACACAAGGGAAGTTACATGCCTGTCAACACAATATACCGGCCTAAAACTTGTCTGCTGAGTATATGCCCTTTTGTCTGACAGCAACATTAATTTTACTTTATACTTCCCTTTTCATTTATTTTTTATTTTTAATTTAATCAATATAAACTGTTATAACTACAGTAGGCTATTTAAAAAGTAATCCCTCAGTGCAAGTCTCTAATTATTCTTTTATTAGGGCGCAGTGAGTGTTGGAGGTGGTATATACGCATGCAAAACCACAAACACTTAGGCTACACACACACACACACCAAGGCGTCCTGTAGATTTTATCTCATGTTCTGTTGATGTTACCAGGAAGATATGTAAATGTCAAAGGAAGTGAATGTCCCATCCCAAATCTCTTAAATAAAGTTATAAATATTGTTGCAAATTCATCCAAAGTAGAGATCACTATTAGCCAAAGCAGCCATTTACTGGAATAGACAGCAAGGCATGTTTACAACTCTACATGAGGCAACACATGGATAGTCTCAGCCGCTCATGTAACACACGATAAGGGTTCACACCACACATCCACACAGGGATAAACACATGAAGTGCAGCCTAAGAGACCGCAAATACAGCTACAATAACCGGGGTGATGTGTTTGTGAGGAGGGTTTCAGTTCACCTGAAAGAGATCTCTATCTGTTGGTCATACACACACACACACACACACACACACACACACACACACACACCCAAGCACAGACCACTGAAAGATGAGTAAGATGTCCATGTGCATCTCTCTACCTACAAACAAGGTGTTACAGATCCAGTAAGAGTATACCGACACCGAACCTCAGGAACCGGCACCAGTACCGATATCAGTTGAACTGCGATAAGTACCCAACCCTGTGTGTGTGTGTGTGTGTGTGTGTGTGTGTGTGTTCCAATTGAGTAGGTTAATCCACTTTGAATCAAGTAAAGTGGAAAAAAAATGGAGACATATATTAACATTTCAGTCCCACGGAAGCCTCATCTGTGTGTGTGTGTGCTCCAGGTGTCAGACAGGCAGAGTTACCTGCTGCTGTGCCTGGTGCTGTGTCTGCTGCTGGGCCTGGTCCTCTTCATCAACCACTGCCGTCTGGCCTCCACTCCTCCCACCGCCGAGCCCGACCTCACCCACGCCAGCAGCTACACCTACTGCTGCCCCGAGGGGTGAGACCCTACGCACACGCCACATACACACTACACACACGCCACACACATGCCTCGCACACTACACATACTGTACGCTACACACATTCTACTCCCTCAAACCTCACCAGCTGCTGCTCCAAAGGATGAGATTCACCACTCACACACACGCTATACCTCCTCAAGCCTAATGACCTCGGGATGACCTCCCTGCAGGACCTGATGAAGGGCAAAAAGCAGATGAGCGTGGGGACCCTGGGGGCCATGGCCATCTCTGGGCCACCTTGACACTGCTCACCAGGTCCACTAGGGGGCGGTGTGGCACCAGTGCCTGTGCACTGGGAGCTGGAAAGAAACCCACACCTGTGGACTGTGTCTCATGCACAGGAATGCAGGGAAAAGGGACACCAGGTTTGGCCTGTCAGTCTAGAGGTAAGTTCAGGTATAGAAACTGTGAGGGTCATTTTGCAGCTAGTGTGAAGACTGGCGAACGTCATTAGTTGCTGCTCCTTAATCAGCTGCCAATGTGACAATCACGGATGCCACAGACATTTCATTCCTTCAAGTTGTACGAAGCAGCTACCAGTTTCAAGAGGAAGAGTCAAGACATAGATTTCCATAATAGTGCCCCAAAGGTTGGTGTATAAAGACACTGAACCATAAAAACTTTTTTTTTTTTCAATTATTTATTATGACCGCCGTAGGGTAGCAGTCATATAGTGATTGTCAAAGGTTTTTTTTTTCTTCTTCTTCTTCTCCTTCTTCTTTCCCATCATCATGAAACTTGTGAACATGTAGCCCCAGTATACTTTTACGAAAAAAAAAAAAGTTTGGTCCACGGGTGCCACTCGACCCCCGCGCTGGCCCCCCCGAAACCCCCCAATTCTTTCCCCTAAATAACTACCTGAACCGTGGCACCTGGGATGATGAATTGTTTATGGTATGTTGGGCTCAAGAGCCTGCGTCAACTTAGTTTATAACCAGTCATTTATGATTTGCACCCCCATGGTAAAAAATGAAAATGCAATATTATATTACTTTAATCGCCCCTATCTTCAGATGAAAGGTTATGACCTGCACCAAATTTCATATGTATGATTAACATGACATCCTCTGGGAGTATGCCAAGTTTTGTGGAATTTCATCCATAGGGAGCTGTAAAATAAATTAATTTATGTTTACATTAGTGACTTCACCCATCACCCTGTAGATGGTGGTGTTGAGCGAAGGGTTGCTGGATGATACTGTCACGCACACACACCCACACACTCAAACACAGACAAGCGCAGACACACACATGCACGCACGCACGCACACACACACACACACACACACACACACACACACACACACACACACACACACACACACACACACACACACACACACACACACATAAATACACACAAACAGACACATACATACACACACAGTAGACAGACAGGTAGGCATATGCACACACATACACACCTGCACACACACACACACACACACACACACACACACACACGCACATAAAAATGAACACAGACACATGCACAAACACGCCCACATACATGCACATGCACTCACTCTCTCAGACACACACACACACACACACACACACACACACACACATACACATCGAGTCCGGTCTCTAGACCATATTTGGTCTCGTTTCGGAATTGAAAGTAAAAAACTCGGCCTACAGGAAGGAATTTTATACTGTGTATATTTCATGGTATATTCTACAATATCCATCATTACACATATTCTTATTTCAATAAAAAATAATATTGACTGGTATTGAAATATATTACATGGTGCTATGCTGTGCTGTGTAAAGGTTTTGAAATATGTAATCATTGTCTAAACGGCACAGCAGTTATTCTGGAGAGGGTTGAAGTAGCTTGACCTACGGTCATTCCTATGCATGCCTCTATATAGGTAAGCAATCCGCAATTATTACATTTGATTACTTGAACCATAGTTCAACACATTCAACTTTAATGAAATGTTGACATCATACAATGCTAAATTTGGACTCCAGCTGAGAAAATGGTTTGGTAGACAATGTAAAATGCAAGAAGTAAATCATGAAACTCTCCTTTTTTTGTCTTTTGGTCTTGTCTCGGTCTTGTCTTTAAACAAAAAGACTCAGTTTTGACTCAGACCTTGAATGTGGGCCAGCCTCCTATGCCGTTAGTTAATAAGGAAATAACGCACTGTAGCTGTGTAGCTGCACAGTTTATTCTCAGAATCCGTTTTGACGGTGGCTTCCAGGCACTGCTACATCTGCCCACATAGTGGTGATATGCAATCAGCTTCACTGTAGGAAAAAAGAGAAGTGTAGCAAGGAAGCGCAGTTGCATATCACCATCTGGTCAAATGGAAGTCACAATCAGTCATTATCATCTTGAGTGTTTAATGGCAGGTTGCTGTTGCTGACTGTTGGCTGGGCCATAAGCTGTGCGTGTAGAGATCAACTGTGATAACAGTGAGAAGAAACCAAACATCAGAATTACCATCTGTTGCTGTTTGGCTGTTTTGCCCAACACAGAAACGGGCCCTGTAGTGTTATGCAGAGGTACACAGGGTTTGTGACTGTGAAAATATTGGAATATTTTTGAAAGTTTTAATGAAATAAGAGAGGTTGATAGATACAGTACATTGTGAACAGTAACATCTTTACATTTATTTGTTTAGCAGACACTTTATCCAAAGTATATTACAAAGGATTTGGGGTTAAGTGTCTTGCTCAAAGGCACAACGGTGGAAGCCGAGAACTGAACCCACAACGTTTTAGACTGCTGCATATGATAGCACTGCCCCACACATATAAAAAATAAGTTCACAAGTTAATGTATAATGTGTTAACAATTTCGATCCTCCTTGGTCTTCCACAAAATTATTTATTTCCAGTAATTTCAACATCAGTGGACAAGCTTTAGGTTTAAGCTCACAAACCAAAACAAATTGCAAACCATTGCTCAATGTGGTGGCAGGTTATGTAACACACGCAACAGGCAGACTGTACAATGCAAGCCAAAAAGCACTAAAATGACTTCTGTAGAGTATTATCAAGTCATATTAATGTGACTAATACTTAATCAATAAGCCCCGAGAGGCAGTAGATTACACTTGTTTTAGAACAGCTAAGGCACGATGTGCAAACAGATATTAAGAGCTTGATTTTGACATGGACATAGCTTTTGTGGAACGCCGTTCTTCCTGCAAGGCACTTTCCATCCTTGAAAGAACAGACATCAGGCATTTATTCCTGATGTCCTGACCCATGAATGAATATAAAATTGGGTTCATGAAACTGTTGGCATAGGCTATGGTCATTGTTACTTGAATACCTATTTTCAACAGGGTATGAGAATACAGCGCGTGGTAGACTTCCAGCAGCCGAAAGATTTGGAAAGGAAGCCAGCAGATCACAAATGTTATTATAACAGCGGTCATCACCTTAAAGGGCTTTGAAGATCTCATCATACGATTGGCTCTCAGCTTCAACATAATAACAGAGTAGCAGATCACAATGACCATCAGAGGGACAGCAAGTCCAAATATGAAACCAATAAACACCACAATTTTACGGGAAAATGCAGTGGAATTATTGATGCACTTGGTATCATCTTTTGCTGTCTGTGTAGTAGAAAAAACTAGGGAGGATAAAGCTAGCAGTGCAGAGACAGTCCAGACCAGGGCGATGATGGCAGAAGACTTCCTCAGAGTCCGGTGGTTCTGAGTCCACACAGGAAATACAACACACATGCATCGGTCCACACTGATGACAAGCAGGAGGAAAATGCTGCTGTACATGTTAAGGGGGAAGGCCACAGATATTAACTTACACATGAAATGTCCAAAATGCCAATGTCCAGTTGCCATATAGACACCGTTGAAAGGGCCAGTCGTGCAGCACAAGAAGTCAGACACTGCCAAGCTCAGGTACCATAAGGAGTTGACCGTGCGCTTTGTCTTTACGCCAATGATCCAAATGACAAGGCCATTTCCCACAATGCCCAGAATGAAGATGATGATGTTTGATGTCAGGAGGAAAACACACAGAGCATCACACATGGGACCAGCAGGTGGTCTAGGCTCATACTCATATTCATATGTATATTCATCAGATTCGTTATCATACGATGAATAGAATGTTTCATTTGCTTTATCCATGATGTTCATGTCCTGCAAACAGACAGCAATTAGCCTGAATTTAGTAGTTTTTAACACCACATTGTTCAACACTTTAGCAGAACATAATTGTCTCATTAGAAAATCAGTTTCATTGAAAGTTTGGTTTAACTTTATTTGAAGGTGTCTACATAAGAGTGACATGACACTGTTATGAACATTATAAACAAGTAATAAATATTTATGTCATAATGCTTCTGTCATTAAGTGTCATTTGGTTTTTGTCATGGCATGTTAGGGTTCATGACATGTCACTTATGAATATACTTATATACTTAATAGTATTGTTTTGTTATAATTTAGTATTGTTTTGTTATAATTTGTCCATTGTTAGAATTTGACATTTATTCTGCTATTGTCCTTAAATTTAGCCTTACCATGCTATAGTTATTGTTATTATATAATTAACTGAGTGACTTATTTGATTGCTATTCTCATTTCATTGTTTTATTTCTCATTAGGTTAGTGCTTAATTGATTGTTTTATTGATAATATTGCTATTCCCCCTTTTTATAATTGTTCACTGTTATTTAATTTGTATTGTTATTTATTTGTATGTCGCTTTGGACAAAGGCGTCTGCTAAATAACCATAACCATAACCATACTTTCAAGTAAAGTGTTCTGGTGAAATGTGAAGACATTGTGAGACAATCTAATGGCACTTGTAAGGGCCCATTCACACTAGGTCCGCTGGACCGGACCCGGGTTCGTTTGGTCCGATGGTCCGGCTGTTTTTGATAGTGTGAACGCAACCGTACCGAACTCGGGTGCGGACCCGGGACCGGACTCGGGTCCGCCTGAAAAGGTGGTCTCGGGTCCGGTTCGCTAGAACCCTGGAGCAGGTTGCTAAGCAAACATTCTGAAGATTCTAAAGAATCTTTACCTTTGTCCTCTTCATTGCATTGCCTTTTGCTGTGTTGCCAAGTGATATTTTGTAAACAGAATTCTGGAAGTTCGTGTTAATTATGACGCAAACGGACCCGGGTCCGCAGACAAACATGTAATGTGAACAGAGACCAACTACGGCAGAAATAACCGCACTCGGGTCCGGTCCAGCTAAACGGACCTAGTATGAAAGCAACCTAATTGTATTTGTACATGCAAAAGTTGCATAACTTTAAGCTAAGCTTGACAACCACACACAGAGAGCTTTTAGTGAGCACAACATAGTTTATTCCTGAAGTGAATCAATTAATATTTTAGCAGACTCAATCTATTAGATTACTTGATTGTAGTAAATCTACTGACATTTGCGTATATATCGATGTGAGATTTAATTCATATATCGAAGTGTTACCTTTCAGAAGATGCTTGCTTTGCTTTGGTCTCAATGCTCTGTGATGAGCAGTGTTTGCTTCTATTGCTGACCTCTCCTTCCTGTGTTAAACCACAGTCATCTGGTGTGATTATAAAGAAAACACAATTGCTTTATTGTAAGGTATTGTGACAGGAAATAATGCCTCCTGACATCATTAACACTGACAGTGTTTTCTAGTGTAGCAGGGCGGAGGTAGATGTAGGAAAATAGTTGACTATACGCCACCTGGGAGGGTTATGCCCATCCAGGAACTAATTCAAAATCCTTTTGGTCAGTTAGACCCCATTGAACACGCAGGTTTGTGACACTTATAGACTAGAGACATGGTTCTATGAAAATAAAAATGATCATTTATTGACACATAACAATAACACATAGACTTCATGACCTGCATTTCAACAAATAGACAGACATCCAACCACAGGACACAACATTCATATGGTACCCACAGGGACCAGCAGCTGCACTCAGATATTGCACAATACTCTGTAGGCATAATCCTAAACATATGCTGGACAAGGAGCAGGGCTGTGGGCTTACCACGGCAGCAAGAGAATGACAAAAAGGGGAAGGGTCCGGGCATAGCACACCAAACTGTGAAAACACACAAGACACATTATGCATAGCACACCAAAAGTGAGAGGACACCACCACCTGGTCAGCCTACCATCCGCTTTGGCCAAACAGCTTCTGTTCTGCGAGAGAAGGGGGGGGGGGGGGGGGCAGGAGCCCTGCAGGAGACAGGGCAACAGCATGAGGTGGCATGAGAGCAGCAGCTTGAGAAGTGGCCAGCCACCAAAACTGTGCAACTGCTGATCACATTGCAAGTTAGCTGAAGTGCTTAAGTAGAAAGAGAGAACAAGCACAATGACCGACACAGTTCTCACGGCTGAATATTATGATTCTGCCTTAAGCAGAGACTCGAATCAGAGCGACTTGCTCATACCCAGGGACGGACTGGGACAAAAAATCGGCCCTGGCATTTTGGACCAGACCTGCCCACCTCATTCAATAACGCACACATTTTCGATCTTTTCGGTCTCATGAATGTGTATACCAACTGTGCAACTCTTTAAAACCACGTACCTTAAACCATGCAATGAGTTGACTCTCTCCTCTCTTTCACATACTCTCCTCTCCCTCACTGACTTATTCCTCTCTTTCTCGTCAACTCTCTCCTCTCTCTCACTAACACTCTCCTCTTCTGGGGATGAAATCTCAACCTACCTCAACAAAACATCAATAGAGAATGTGGGGTGGGGTTTTTCACCGTTTTACATAAGGATGCAGTCAGGGCCA
This sequence comes from Sardina pilchardus, assembly GCF_963854185.1. Lineage (NCBI taxonomy): Eukaryota > Metazoa > Chordata > Actinopteri > Clupeiformes > Clupeidae > Sardina > Sardina pilchardus. Next base: position 30,470,149 of record NC_084995.1, on the reverse strand, counting down.
GGAATATTGGATTCTCTGATTAACAGACACACAGTTGTAATGGCATAACATGGCAATGAACAAAATGATGTCATTTTCAAAATTGTGATTTTCTTTCACTGCAGCCTATATTGACTTTAGCCAGCCAAACCTTTCACATTTCATGTTGGTGAGTTATGGATTTACATTTACAAGTAGGCCTAGACTGGATTCTCTTGTAAAGAGGAACACAGCTGCATTGGCATAACATACAACAACATAGACAATATTATAACATTAAAAAGTGTGGTATTCCTTCATTTCTGTATATTGTTCCTAATCACCTACATAAAAAAAACATTTGTCCAGGGCCAAAAAGCAGCTTAGATAGGGCTATAGCCTCGCCCCACACACAGTGTAGCAGCAGGCTGAGGGCTGCATACAGTAGGCTACACAATACATACAATAAACCGCTCACAAAAAGTAAGGAAACTTGACTTTGGCCCAATATATCTCCACTTTAATAATACCAAACACTAAGTGTTTTATATAATTTTCATCGTTTATTAGTCACCTTTACAATGAGGTACAGCTTGTAAGCATTGGGCTCCCATGGAATGAGCAACACAAGCAAACGCAAGCTTGGCACCTTCTTCTCATGCTGGTCACCAACCTGGCTACATTCTGCTGTGGGATGGCATTCCATTCCTCGATAAGGATCTGTTGTAAGTCAGCCAACCTGGTTCTGATGGTGACTCTGGCACCTACAGCACGCCCAAGCTGATCCTACAAGTGTTCAATTGGGTTGAGGTCTGGACTCACGGCAGGCCATTCCATCCTCTCCACTCCCAAATTCTGGAGGTACTCTCTGATGATCCCAGCTCTATGGGGGCGAGCGTTGTCATCCTGAAGGATGGCATTTGGTCCCATATTATGGCAATATGGAATTGCCACTGGCTCCAGAATCTCATCTAACTGCATTAAGATTGCCTTCAATGATAACAAGGTCTGTCTTTCCAGTTAGGGAGATACCACCCCACGGTAGAATGTAGACAGGTTGGTGGCCAGCATGAGCAACACAAGCAAACGTTTCGCAGTTCTTGTTTCGCAGTTTCTCTGTTTCTCTGCACCTCCTCACCACTAGCAGGAAGATTAATTTTACAATGTATTCCACTAGAGATAATACTGTAGAATACAAACTTTAAAATGTAGTTTGTAATTTATTACAATGCTTTACACAGTGAGGCTTGATATAGGCCTATGTGATATGAAACACTGTTAACAATATTGTGTCATAGAACCTACAACAGAGATGCTTTTTGTCTGCATATGAGTAAAAGACTACCAAATCTATCAACATATTTCCCAAATAACAGCACAAGGGAAGTTACATGCCTTTCTGCAGAACACTGTCAAGAAAAGAGAACTTATTCCGGCCTAAAAAAAACCCTACTGATTAGAGGTTAATTGTCTTACAGCAACATTAATTGTATTTTTGGAGTTGAGCACGCCTGTTTCTGTGTTCCTGTTTTTGCTTTTTCATTTGACATGGCCTACGGGGCAGTGACAGGCCAGTTGGTGTACAGTCACTAAATGTACACACAAATTAATGTGTGAACGGAGTTTTACGAAACTTGGCATGCATTCAGAGGGTGTCATATTGATCCTACACTTCCAATTCTGCATAGTTTTATTTTGAACTAGGTAGCGCTGAGGGATTCCACTGAACCTGGCTTCACTAAAAACCTGTTTGTGACCAGCAGAGTATAGCCTATGCATCTGCACTGGCCTATTATTTCAGCTCACAGGCAAAGTGAAACTAACTTCCCCATGGTTTCATACTGTAGTCAATGACAAAACAGTTTTATGCAGTTAATTACTTTCTCTATTGACTGACATGGGGTAATCATCAAAAAGCTTGAAAAAAGCAATACTTAACCAGATTGTGTTTGAAGGACAGCATAAAAAACGCAAGAATATTTATCTGCACCTTTCACAATAGACCAGGTTTTTCTGGGTCAGTGAAGTAAACATTTTTAGAGGATGTAAGATGATTTTTGGATCATGTGCCAGACCACTACCCTGGGAATCCAGAGTTCTCGCGAGAACACAATTTGAATTGTGTCTGTAAGATACTCTGGCCACGAGCAATAGGCACTTTCAAGTTCAACCCCAAATGACCTCTTGCAGGGAGATCTGCTGGTGACAGCAGGGGCGGGGATACAAACACTGCTATGAAGTTGGACACTCTCTTCTTCCCAGTCTAGACGTGACCACGTGACGAAACAGGCCCTTGTGGATATGAAGAGGCATCTAAACGCCAGCACATACGTCAGGGATGTAAAAGCCAATTAGGGCAAAGTCCCGACGTCATGAAGGCAGGGTCTAGGCCGGTCTAGGCTCCGCAGTACCTGGAGAGCAACTGTGCTGCTGCGCAGCAGCCGCCTTGCTACCGCGATAAGTTAAGGCCATGTGATATCGACTGCAGAGTCGTAAACACGCCCATCTAGATCATTGTGGACAGATTTTTAACCACGTGCATCTTGTGCTGCGCAGTTCTGCAGATCACCAATATCGGTGCAACCAATCAAATCGGCGTAGGTGGGACAAAGGCTAGCTGAACTGATGACGACAGCGCTACAACTTTCGGTTTTGGTCGTATTATCCAATTGCGTCGAAGTCCAGAATCAGTCAGAGTAAACATTGGTCGCAGTGTTATCCAATTGCGTACAGTGAGACTTTAAAACGCATGTTTGGTGCCGCCCCTCAAGTTGGGCTATTTTCATTATTCGTGGTCAGACCCTTAATCTGAAAGATTCCAGGGTCTGGTTTACTACCAGGCTACCAGACCACACCTTATGCCGCTGATTGCCACACCCCTGGGGCAATAAAAGTGGAGTGCATGCCAGAACAATTCTCACCTTATTGAAGATAAGAATAAGCTTTGTGGCACACTTTGCGATAGGGCCCTAAGAGTATCTCAGACTTTTTATACTTCAACACAACTGCTACAAAACACCGCGAGCCCTTTTCTCTGTTAGGCAAAACTGCCCAGCAACCCAGCCATAAAACACTATACTGCACTGTGTATTTGTGAATTTCGCATGACATGATTGTGTTGACTGTATGACTGTGATGTTGAGTGCAACCACACAGAAACAGATCCCACAGCGCTGGTAATAGTCAAGGCAAATGCACCATGGCATAGAGGTGACTGTGAAAACCTAAAGCCCGGCGCCCACCGGATATGCCGTTCAGCGGTGTGGGCTCGACGCGCAGGATTTTAGAACAGTTTTCTATCCCTGTGCGGCTGCTGCGCAGCAGACGTTTCCAGTGGGCTATGCTCCGTTAAAAACAATGGAACTCTAATGTTTTTCTTGTCGCGGCGCGCTGCGTACGTGTCTGGTGGGCGCCGGCCTTAAGATGCAAGATTCTGAGACTGGCAAATTAGTCATTAGGCTACAGTGAATTATATCCATATTAACTAACTGTCTGCAAGTTTTGTTTTAGGTTTGCACAAGACCTAGTCAGAGAGTGGCTGATGAAATGCTGACAGGACAGCAACATGCTGGATGACCTAACATTCATCATATGACTCTTAAGTAAAAATAGACTGTCACTGAATCATCCTTAATAATATTTTCAAAAAGAAAGAAAAACTGTCAATGTGTGAACCTCAGTTCTTCAGAAGCTCAATGTGTGAATCTCAGTTCTAAAAGCATCAGCGTTAGATTTTCAGTGGTGAGAGATCACTAGCCACTATGTCAGCTATAAGTCAGTCACTAAGCCACTATGTCACTTTTTTTACAATTACTAGTGAGTAGGATAGTGGAAGCATGAGCAGCGTTCCATCTGAAATTCTCAGGAGTGGATTTCACAAGGCCTTTTTCCAGCTCCCAGTGCACAGGCACTGGTGCAACACGCCCCCTGGTGGGCCTGGTGAGCAGTGTCAAGGCGGCCTAGAGATGGCCATGGCCCCCAGCGCTCATCTCCTTTCTGCCCTTCATCAGGTCCTGCAGGGAGGTCATCCCGAGGTCATTAGGCCTGAGGAGGTATAGCGTGTGTGTGGGTGGGGAATCTCATCCTTTGGAGCAGCAGCTGGTGAGGTTTGTGTGTAGCGTTTGTGTAGTGTGTGAGCAGTGTTGTGCATGAACGAGTTCAAAAGAACGTGTTCATTGAACACGCTCATTTTTCTGTGAACGCTGAACTGAACGCAACACATTTGTAAATAACGAATTTGAACGTGAATTCGCTCAGATTTTGGGAAATGAACGACGAACGTCACTGTTGATGTCCAATTAAACGTTATAGAATTTATTTTGTCCTGAGAAGTCGAGTGACACTATCTGCTGGCAATTCAGAAACAGTATGTCGTTGTCACACTCACTGCCCACGGGCGCCACTCCTAAACTACAGCTTTGCACTACCTTACTACATTACCCATGATCACGTTACGCATGATGCATTGTACACAGAACCGCTGCTAGGCCTATATGAATAGGCGCGTTCAAGTTGGCTGCGCAGCACAAAAACTGCGTAGCACAAGATGCACGTGGTTAAAAATCTGTCCACGATGGTCTAGATGGGCGTGTTTTCGACTCGGCAGTCGGTATCACATGGCCTCAACTTATCGCGGGAGCAAGGCGTGGCCAGACGGCTGCTCCGCAAAAGAGCAGCCGGTCTGGAGGTACTGCGGAGAGCAGCGGAGCCTAGACCCTGCCTTCATGACGTCAGGTCTTTGCCCTAATTGGCTTTTACATCCCTGACGTGTGTGCAGGTGTTTAGATGCCTCCCCATATCCACAAGAGTCCGTGCGGGTCCGTGCCTCGTGATTCGTCACATGGTCAAGTCTAGCCAAGTCTACACTACGGGAAGTAGAGAGTGTACAACTTCATAGCAGCGTTTGCATCCCCGCCCCTGCTGCCACCGGCAGCTCTCGTTGCTGCAAAAGGTCATTTGGAGTTGAACTTGAACACGGCTAATGCAATCGCGGAAAGATTCTGCACTTGTCAGTGATGATAGAGGGATGCATAACGTGTTCAAAGAGCCCTACAGTATGTCACTGATCCATCTGGTAAGGTAATGCAGCAAGGCAGCCTCCCATACCCCCGGTGTAAAAACTACACTCTTCTGCCGTCAGGCATGCACAGCTGACGCATTTATTATTAATTATTAATAAATGCGCGGCCGCATTTATTAGGCGTCGGTATCTGCCATAGACCTAAAAGAAATGTATCTGCCCAGCGAAATAAAGCCCAATTTACGGACATTCTCAATTAGATGAGAACAACAGGTGGCTGTAGCCTATATTCCGTCAGAAACAGATTTTCATTCAAATGAACTGAATTTGAACTAGTTCAAAATTAAAAATGGTGAACTATGAACGTGAACAGTTCACTTTGCACGTGTGTGAACTGAACTTTGAACTAGTTACTGAAGAGTGTGAACGTGCACAACACTGTGTGTGAGGCATGTGTAGGGTGTATACAGTAGTGCGTGTTGTGTGTGAGGCATGTGTAGGGTGTATACAGTAGTGCGTGTTGTGTGTTTGCAGTGTGTTTCAGTCCTTGGGGCAGCAGTAGGTGTAGCAGCTAGCTGCTGGCGTGGGTGGGGTCGGGCTCAGTGGTGGGAGGAGTGGAGGACAGACAGCAGTGGTTGATCCAAGATGGCGCCGCAAATGGCTGCCTTGGTACTTTGCTCTCTAGTGCTTTGTCTGTTTATGTGTATTTATCACGTTTTCTGCAATATTTATTCAGCATAAGTGACTAAGATTTCCGGTAATTCTCCTATTTAAATTAATTCTTGTCTCCTCTCAACTTAGAAAGTGTAATAATAAGACCTACGGAAAATGAAATGTGGCGATTTTCTAGGCTGATTTGACATGGGACTATACTCTCATTCAGGTATAATCCAGTCACATCTGCTGCAGCTCAACCTTGTTGCTGGAAGTTAGCCTACAGGGACTATCAGGTGCTGCATGATATCATTGTGCTGCTGTGCCCATGGTGTTCCTTGATTGTTGCCAAACGACTAATGGTCCCCTTGAATCTCTGTGTATAGAACTAATCAATACCTGGATGTCTCAACATTTTCTTCAGCTGAACAAAGAAAAAATTGAAGTAATATATGAAAAAAAAAAAGATTTAGGGTTTGCACTCTCCTTGGCACAACAGAGTTGAAAGGCATCTTGGCGTATTAATCAACAGTGATCTAAATTTCAACTGCCACATGAAAGTGATAACTAAATCAGCTTTTTTACCACCTCAAAAATATTGCCAAACTTAGACTGCTGATGCCAAAATATGACCAAACTGTTCTCAGATGCTTTCAGCTAACTGCACTGAGATCTACAGTATATCTGTCTTTTAGTTATTCCACGTTGTTATCTGCTATAACTGTTTGGTTTTGTTTACTGTATGTGAAGCACATTGAATGACCTCTGTGTATGAAATGCACTATATAAATTAACTTAACTTGATTTGACTGTGAAAACAGACAATCTGAGATACACTATTCTGAGACTGCCAAATTAGTCATTAGGCTACAGTGCATTATCAACAATAACTTAACTCTCTGCTAGTTCTGTTTCATGTGTGCACAAGACTTAGTCAGAGAGTGCTGATGAAATGCTAACAGGACAGGAAATGCTGACAGGACATTCATTGTGTGACTTTTAACAAAAAAAAACTGTCAATGAGTCATCCTTAATATTCTTAAAAACTGTTAATGTGTGAACCTCAGTTCTTTTTTTTTTCTACAGAGCTAGAGCGTCGACGTTATATTTTCAGTGGTGAGAACAAAGCCATAGTCAGCTATGGCTGACCTTACATTTGAATTTGAATCTTACATTTAAGGTGTCAAGTCAGGGGTTCATTTTATTGTCGTAATTAAGGAGGTATTTAAGGACATTTTGAGTGGCTGTTGAAACGCTGACAGGATAATGATATGCTGGATGATCTACTGTAACATTCATCAAGTGACTCTTTTTTTTTTTTTTTTAAGTATATATTTTTTGGCCTTTTTGCCTTTATTCGTATAGGACAGTAGAGAGAGACAGGAAGCAAGCAGGAGAGAGAAATGGGGTGGGATCGGGAAATGACCGCAGGCCGGACTGAAACCTGGGTCCCCGGGTCACTTGGACCCACACATGTCACGAAAATGTCAATGAGTCGTCCATCCTTTATAATAATAATATATATATATATATATATATAAAAAATATGTGTGTGAATGTCACTGTGTGAACCTCACTTTTTCAGCAGAGCTAAAAGCATCAATGTTATATTTTCAGTGGTGAGTCTGTGCATGCTCCCTATATACAGTATAAAACTTCCTCTGGGGGAGCATGCTCCGGAAGCCCCTAGAATGGTAGTATTGAAGAAGCACAGGTTCAGGCCGTTTGTGTAGCCTGGGCTGTTACAGAGAACATGTTCTACACAGTGTGTTCAGGGGACAGGTCGTAATTATTTCTGTATATCGGGACACCTTATTGGATGTTATGCTGTTTGTCCCCCATGTTACCAGACATGCATAGTGTATGTAGGGATGGGTTGACATGGCCCCTAGGCCCTACGGTTCTTGATATATTCACAGAAAACTGTGTCCTTCAACAGGCCAGTTGGTGTACAGTCACTAAATGTACACATAAATTACGCTGCCAATTTCGTACAGTTTTGACCATGTCAGGTCAGAAATACCTGTGATTACAACTCATTTTTGCGGCGACGGATCAAAAACAATGGTGACTTGCTATCCTTCTGGGGCTACATGCCCACTAAGTTTCGTGCACCCCGGACTTTCATTGCTTCGCTGTGCGGCGGTCATAATAATGGTGACAACAAAGAAGTTAATGTCTAACTTTGATTAACTTTCACGTTGCCATATTAGTGTCATCGCCCACCTGGGGAATACTGTTACTATGGGTGCATATACCTATTGTCACACTGTGCCATATATCTGCACAAAACACAAACAATTAATAAACAAGTGATAAGAATAGAATAGAATATATACTTTTTTGATCCCGTGAGGGAAATTCGTTAAACAACAGAGATAGCAGAGATATGGCAGATATCGGATATGTTCCGATGCTGCACAGGTTGACCTGTTCGCATCCAGAGGTGATACGCAATCTGTGGTTCTCGACACGATATTTCATTGCTGGGACTGGGACGCATTAGCACTCACTTGCACCCCCCTCGAGCCCCTGGACGTTACTGAGCTCAAAATGTTGTCCCTCAAAACTGTTCAAATTAGTTAAGCGGGTGAATGACTTGACGGCCCTGTTGGCTAACACTGACTGCATGAATTTTGCTATCGGAGACTCAATGGTTGCATTCTTATTTTCTAGACTTCACTGTGCATTTCAACCTTCTCAATGGATCTGGTAAGGTGACGCATGGTCACCAATGCGGTACTATGGATGACGTGTTGCCATTGGTTAAAACCAAAAGTGAACTGGACTGTAAGAGACTGGCTATACATACTGTATAACCTCTGTTCAGAGGGATTAGAGAGTATGATTGTATTGCAACATGCACTTATACAGGCATTGGACCATGAAAAAAAATCTCTATATTCATAAACAATAATAAAATAAATTCATATAGCACAAATGTTTCATGCTCATTTTATTAATTGATCATATCGTTACAACATTGTGTCACTGCAGTTTTGTAGTTTATGTTCTGGTAATGTTTGTAAATTGCTCAACAAGTAACCTTTGAGCAGGTCTGAAAAAAAGAAAAACAGTTCTTAGCAGATTCCAAATTGCATAAAATAACCAATAACCTTTGAGCAGGTCTGTAAACATTTGTAGACTGTCAGTGTAGACTGTTTTAGGTTTAGGTACTAAAGGAAATGTTTTGAATCACAAGTTGTCAGATAACTATCTAATTCATAGCATATACTTTGTTTCAGAGTGAACAGGCCCGAAATCAAATGTGTGGATATCATTTTGGGGGGCATGGAGTGTCAGGTCTCTTGGCGGCACCGAATCAATAAATAATAATAATAATAATAATAATAAAACAGTAAATACATAATCTTTCTTGAAAGAAATTGTATTGATTGTGAAAATTGACGTCTACCTTGATAGTGTCCTTGAGAGTTTAGCTTCATGATTAAAACATGATTTATTACAAAAATTAAGATTAAGAACATTTAGGCACAAACTGAGGGTTTATTGTAAATCACAAACTTTTTCAGTCAGCTTTTCTTGTGTTTGCATAGGCTAATCTACTCATGTGTGATGAATATCTTTTTGAAACTCATACTTCCTCTCTGCATCATGAGTGAGTGTCAGATGACGTGTTTGAGCACATGCAATACATTTCTGACACATAGAAATATTACCCCACCATGATGTGTGACTTAGTGGCTTATTTACCATGCAGACATTTTCCAGAAAATAAATGGTTCCTCGAATGTTATATATTATGCATACACATATGGATATATAAGAGAAACAATATTTGTACATGTGCATAAAACGGAACAAATATATGAAACACCTACATCAACCCATGTCTAAATGTTTCCCTCAGGCCATTGCAAAACCATTAAGCTGACCAGAAAAGTTTAAAAACTGGAAGTGTGGTCAATACTGAGGAGAAACAAAATATAATGATGCACGCAGACAGGTTACTCATTTGAAAATATTAATCAGTCTTTTGTCACAGACAACAGAACAACTTTTTTTTGCTTTCACAACATAAGGGCTTTCATGGAGCCATATACCACTGAAAAGTCTTTGCTGAGTGTCCTTTGCTATGGTGAAGAAATGGTGCAAAAAAAGTCCACGTCTGGAGATCCATGTATCACATCAATAACTTGTGTTTCTCTTGTATTTAAGCATTACAATATCAGTCACAACTAGAAATGCAGTTCCAAGGAATTACCAGTGCATGAAAATGCCAAAAATGAAATGTAAAATATAATTTGTAGTTAACACAAACAATAATGAAAAAAAAGAGAGATGGGGTAAAACAGAGCAAATGAGGATTTACATTTTGTATATTTTACAGTGTGTTGTTATAAGTTATGTATTCTTAGAGTTGCTTGCTATGGAGGTTGCTAAGTAGCAAATGAATTAGACACAGATATTGATGGACGTTGATAAATAGTTTAATGGATGTTGACAGACAAACTGTTTAATTTATGTTGATAGACAGATAGACAGTTTAATAAATGGTTTGAAGTAAATGGATGGAGAGAAAGTTGGATGGAAGGTTAGATAGATGGAGACAAGGTAATACATGCTGGTTAATTTGGTGGTTCCTAGGTTGACATAATGGTGGTTGCTAGGTTGTTGCTAGGGTAATTGAGATTGTTAGGTGTTGCTAAGACACATATGGTGGTTGCTAGGTTGACATGGTTTAATAAATGTTGATAGGCAGATCGTTTAATAGACATAGTTTAGTATATAGTATAAAACTTCCTCTGGGGGAGCATGCTCCGGAAGCCCCTAGAATGGTAGTATTGAAGAAGCACAGGTTCAGGCCGTTTGTGTAGCCTGGGCTGTTACAGAGAACATGTTTTACACAGTGTGTTCAGGGGACAGGCAGTCATTATTTTTGTATATCGGGACACCTTATTGGATGTTATGCTGTTTGTCCCCCATGTTACCAGTCATGCATAGTGTGTAGGCAATGATGGTAGGTTTTGTAGTAAATATTCAAAAATATTTTTAAGAAGGACATTCAATAGGGTTTTGATCCTCCTTGGTCAACTTCCACAAAATGATTTATTTCCAGTCATTTCATTTCACCATCAGTGGACAAGCTTCAGGTTTAAGCTAACAAACCAAAACAAGTTGCAAACCATTACTCAATGATGTGGTGAGTGGTGACAGATTATGTAACACACTCAACAGGCAGATTGTACAATGCAAGCCAAGAAGCATTAACGTGATTTCTGTGGAGAGTATTGTTAACTAGATGCATCGCAAAGCAGTACAAAATATGACCACCGCTCAGTCCAGCACATTCTCTCCGCAAAAATAAATCACGCTTATAAATTTGTTTCCATCTCCTACCTATACTCCATTATGTGTGTGTTTCATGGGTCTGGGTGTGTGCATGCATGTTCGTGTGTATGCACGTGGATGAGTTTGTGCATGTATGTGTACGTTTTAATGCGTACAACACCTAATTTTTGCTTTTTCATTTTTGATTAGGTGGCACTATACATGAAATGATGGCCCCTAGGCCCTACGGTTCTTGATATATTCACAGAAAACTGTGTCCATCAACAGGCCAGTTGGTGTACAGTCACTAAATGTACACATAAACTAATTTATTGTATGCCCCCCCCCCCCCCCCCCCCCATGAACGGAATTCCATGAAACTTGGCTTGCATTCAGAGGGTGTGATAATGATCCTATGCCAATTTCGTACAGTTTTGACCATGTCAGGTCAGAAATACCTGTGATTACAACTCCTCATTTTTGCGGCGACGGATCAAAACAAATAACAATGGTGACATGCTATCCTTCTGGGCCTAAATGCCCACCAAGTTTCATGCACCCCGGACTTTCGCTGTGCGGCGGTCATAATAATGGTGACAAGAAGTTAATGTCTAACTTTGATTAACTTTCACGTTGCCATATTTGTGTGTCATCATCCACCTGGAGAATACTGTTACTATGGGCGCATATACCTTTTGTCACACCGTGCCATATATCTGCACAAAACACGGAACCGGTTGTCCAGGGGTCACCTACTTCAGTCGGAATGGCGAATAAACAAGTGATAGCAGAGATATGGCAGATATTGGATATGTTCCGATGCTGCATAGGTTGACCTGTTCGCATCCAGAGGTGATACCCATTGCGATCTGTGGTTCTCGACACAATATTACATTGCTGGGACTGGGACGCATTAGCACTCGCTAGCGCCCCCTTTGAGCCCCTAGATGTTACTGAGCTCAAAATGTTGTCCCTCAAAACTCTACTCTTACGAGAGGGGTCCAGCTGCAGCCTGCACTGTCAGGCCCCCCCCTGCACTGTCAGGACCGGAAGTGACGTTTTGTTTCATGCGTCCCCAGTTCCGCGAAGATGAGAGATAGATACCAGAGACGGTTTATAAAGCGAGACGATGTGAACTTTGAGATATGCTTATGTTCTCACTTGAATGCTGTGCATCGTTCTTTTCACAGATACACCATATTTTTAAGCAAATAAAGTTGTTTACTTAAGATTACGCAGCGTTTTATCAACGTTTGGTCCGCGAAAATATTCTCGCTGCACCGGTGTCGGTGAGACGTGATCCCATCCCACTGGGTTGTTGTTTGTACAAACATTCAACATCCAAAACTATAACTGAAAAACATCGACATTGACGAATGTAATACACTTTGCTCATTTGTGCTACGTTATAAAAAATAAAACGTAGACACTGATTAAAAGATGCACTCTTGCTAATTTGTGCTACATTCTTATCAACGATCATTGAAAAACTACTTCCTCGTTTGGGCCAAAGCCAGCACGTGCACATGACTACGCTTGCTTTCCGGTCCTGACAGTGCAGGGGCCTGACAGTGCAGGCTGCAGCTGGACGGTCGTGACTCTTACTGGCCTCGACATTAGTCAAGCGGGTGAATGACTTGACGGCCCTATTGGCTAATACTGACTGCATGAATTTTGCTATCGGAGACTCAATGGTTGCATTCTTATTTTCTAGACTTCACTGTGCATTTCAACCTTCTTAATGGATCTGGTAAGGTGAGTGCTTGCCCATTGTCACCAATGCGGTACTATGGAAGACGTTGCCATTGGTTAAAACAGAGTGAACTGGACTGTAAGAGGCTGGCTATACATACAGTATAACCTCTGTTCAGAGGGATAAGAGAGTATGATTGTATTGCAACATGCACTTATACAGGCATTGGACCATGAAAAAAATCCCTATATTCATAAACAATAATAAAATAAATTCATAGCATAAATGTTTCATGCTCATTTTATTAATTGATCATATCGTTACAACATTGTGTCACTGCAGTTTTGTAGTTTATGTTCTGCTCATGTTTGTAAATTGCTCAACAAGTAACCTTTGAGCAAGTCTGAAAAAAAGAAAAACAGTTCTTGCAGATTCCAAATTACATAGAATAACCAATAACCTTTGAGCAGATCTGTAAACATTTGGCAGATGATGACTACACTAACCTTATGAAGCTACACATAGAAATCTTGTGAAGCTACACCTAGGACAACAATGAACAGGCTAGGAGCTCTGTGTTTTGCTACTGCAGTCCTGGTGGTCACTGCTGACAGATATGACTCTCTTTCTCCTGAAGAGAAAACACTCACCAACCAACTAATCAGACTTGCTAATGAACAATTCAAAAAATCTAACAAACATTTGGACTATTCTGAAACCCTTGAAAAGGTATGCTACATTTGTATATCACAGCATTATGTATTCTGTAAGTGCACTGTTTGTCCAAAATGTATTAATGTGTTCTGTTACTGTTTCATTAGGGGACAAATTTGAGAATACTGTTGAAGCCAACAACATGCCAAAGACGAGACAGCGACCTCAAACATCGACCGGAGTGTAAAATACTGCCGGCCAGAATGGTGAGTAATAATAATAATAATAATAATAATATAAACTGCTTTTTAAATCCCGTATCCAGTTATTTAAATCCCATAGCTGACATAAAAGCATTGTCTGCATGCCCCTTTGTATCAAAATATATTTTGAAAAACTTAATGAAGAAAAGAAGGCATGGTATTTACACCTATGCTACCAGATCACTTAGGTTACATGTTTTGCACATGCACACTTGTTTCTTCACAAGTCAATTCAAATTCTTCTCATTTATGTGTATTTTGAGCTTATTCATTAATTTACAGACAATGCAGGTAAAATACATAACATCATTTGCTCTTGTAGCCACACATTGACTGCATTGCTTGTCAGCTGGGAAATTTCGTTGACTGCCAGCGCTCGCGTGAAGTGTGGAAGGTAAATTCCGTGGTTCAGTATCACTGCACATTATGTGTTCGCTGCTCTGATTAGTATCCTTTTTCCAACATCAATGGAAGGTACTGAATTCTTATCATCAGCTATATTTAGTATAAAAGAATTTTCATCATGACAGTAACTTTACATTTATTCCACTCTAACAATGTAAATCACTCAAAACAAAGACCTCAGTTGATAAACTTGTGGTGTAGACTGTCAGTGTGTATTACATTTTTAGTTTTAGGTTTATGTAAAGGAAATATTTGATTCACCAGTTGTCAGATAACCGTCTAATTCATAGCATATACTTTGTTTCAGAGTGAACAGACCCGAAATCAAATGTGTGGATATCATTTTGGGTGGCATGGAGTGTCAGGTCTCGTGGCGCCACCGGATCAATAAATAATAATGATAATAAAAAAAACAGTAAATAAATAATCTTTCTTGTAAGAAATTGTATTGATTGTGAAAATCAACGTATGCCTTGATAGTGTCCTTGAGAGTTTAGCTTCATGATTAAAACATGATTTATTACAAAAATTAAGATACATTTAGGCACAAACTGAGGGTTTATTGTAAATCACAAACTTTTTCAGTCAGCTTTTCTTGTGTTTGCATAGGCTAACCTACTCATGTGTGATGAATATCTTTTTGAATCTCGTACTTCCTCTCTGCATCATGAGTGAGTGTCAGATGACGTGTGTGAGCACATGCAATACATTTCTGACACATAGAAATATTACCCCACCATGGTGTGTGACTTAGTGGCTTATTTACCATTTTCCAGAAAATAAATGGTTCCAGGAATGTTATATATTATGCATACATATATGGATATATGGCAAAGAGAAACAATATTTGTACATGTGCATAAAGACAGAACAAATATATGAAACAACTACATCAAGTCATGTCTAAAAGTTTCCCTCAGGCCATTGCAAAACGGTCCGTGTATGCTTCGTTCATTTGATATTCAATTGAGAATCCAAAATCAAAAAATGACTTGTTATTTCATTAATTGTTTATAAATGTGATACGAAGAAGCAAATAGCGCTTTGTTTTTCAGACTTTCGATTTCGTGGTCAGATCAAAAGTAGAACATTTAAAAAAATGACTTAGGCCAAAATTGATTTTGATATTTATTTTTTCCCGATTGCTGTGACCCCGGAAATTATTTATTGACTTCCATTGCCAGCTGCTGCTTCTGTCAGACCAGTCCGAATATAACTGTACCATAGGCTATACACAATTTAACCTAAAGACTATGGTTAGCCTAGACTATAGGCTATTTAAACGTCCCCTCAGCTGCCAATCTAGTTTTTTCTAATTTGAATTGCTTGCTCTGCTTGTAAATGAAGTTGTGGTCCACTTTTTTGCTAAAATAGACTATAGCCTATATTTCACATGTCTTTCGTCTGAGTGGTTGTAGTGTAGTGATGGCATATAAAATGCGGCCTGAAAACCGTGAAAACTCCTGCAGCTGTTGTGAGAAACGCGAGCATGCGCAAAGAAACCAGTAGGTGGGGAAAAGCAGACATAGGCCTACAACCATAACAACGGCAAACATAACACCAGGGCAATGCTACAGCTAGCGCCCTATATAGGGCACTAGCTACAGGGGACTTAAACTGCCACCTCGTGGCGATAAGTTGTAATACAATTCAATGTGCGTGAATTAAGTGGCCACGTCTAAGGGAACCCACTGTAGCCTACTTCCATGCAATAACATGGCCTAATAGCCTACTACAGACTAATCATTAGGCTACTTCTATAATCATGGAGCAACGATTTGGGCGAATGCATGTTCAAGAAAACAGGCACGAGAAGGGAGATGATTTTCTGACGATTCAACAATGAAACTGAGTTGCGCAAGTCGCCCAGTCTCTCGTTTGCCAGACAATATTTTCTGTCGCTAAAATTGCCAAAAGTCGCTAAAGCTAACAACAAATAAGTCGCTAAATTGGCAACACTGAGCACTGAAAGACCAAGAAAGTGACTTTGAATTGACTTCCAGGTCACAGCAATCAGAAAAAAATAAATATCAAAATCAGTTAGCCCCGAGTCCGTTTTTTAAATGTTCTACTTTTGATCTGACCACGAAATCAAAAGGCTGAAAAACAAAGCGTTATTTGCTTCTTCGTATCACATTCATAAACAAATAATGAAATGACAAGTAATTTTTTATTTTTTTTATTATGGATTCTCAATTGAATATCAAATGAACGAAGCATACACAGACCCAAAACCTTTAAGCTGACCAGAAAAGTTTAAAAACTGGAAGTCTGGTCAATACTGAGGAGAAAGAAAATATAATGCATGCAAATAGACAGGTTACTCATTTGAAAATATGAATTAGTCTTTTGTCACAAACTTTTTTTTGCTTTCACAACATAAGGGCTTTCATGGATCCTTTATACCACTGAAAAGTCTTTGCTGAGTGTCCTTTGATATGGTGAAGAAATGGTGCAAAAAAAGTCCACGTCTGGAGATCCATGTATCACATCAATAACTTGTGTTTCTCTTGCATTTAAGCATCACAATATCAGTCACAATTATGTGCCGGTCCCAAGGAATCTGTTTCTACAACGAAAGACTATTTTTAACCATCAGCTGATTTTGAGATGGACATTGCTTTTGTGGAACGGCCTTCCTCCTGTAAGGCACTTTCCATCCTTGAAAGAACAGACATCAGGCATTTATTCCTGAAGTCCTGACCCATGAATGAATATAAAATTGGGTTCATGAAACTGTTGGCATAGGCTATGGTGATGGTTACTTGAATACCTATTTTCAACAGGGTATCAGAATACAGTGCATGGTAGACTTCCAGCAGCTGAAAGATTTGGAAAGGAAGCCAGCAGATCACAAATGTTATTATGACAGCGGTCATCACCTTAAAGGGCTTGGAGGATCTCATCATACGATTGGCTCTCAGCTTCAGCGTAATAACAGAGTAGCAGATCACAATGACCATCAGAGGGACAGCAAGTCCAAATACAAAACAAATCAACGCAGTGCTTTTACGGGAAAATGCAGTGGAATCGTGATCATGGATGCATGTAGTCTCATCTTCTATAGTCTGTGTAGTACGAAAGACAATGGAGGGTAGAGTTAGCAGTGTAGAGACAATCCAGACCAGGGCGATGATGGCAGAAGACTTCCTCAGAGTCCGGTGGTTCTGGGTCCACACAGGAAATACAACACACATGCATCGGTCCACACTGATGACAAGCAGGAGGAAAATGCTGCTGTACATGTTAAGGGGGAAGGCCACAGATATTAACTTACACATGAAATGTCCAAAATGCCAATGTCCAGTTGCCATATAGACACCGTTGAAAGGGACAGTCGTGGAGAACAAGAAGTCAGACACTGCCAAGCTCAGGTACCATAAGGAGTTGACCGTGCGCTTTGTCTTTACGCCAATGATCCAAATGACAAGGCCATTTCCCACAATGCCCAGAATGAAGATGATGATGTTTGATGTCAGGACAAAAACACACAGAGCATCACAAGACAGACGAGCAGGTGGTTCAAGGTCAGGATTGTATTCATAATCATAAGGTTCATCATGGACCATTGAAACATTTTTTCCAGTTATTCCTGAGTCTCTGCCCATTATATCCTGAAAAGAAATAGCAGTTATAAACTGAGCTCATAAACATTTTTACCACTTTAAGTATTGTCTACCATGTTCATCTCTTTTTATAATGTGATTGTGTGTTTTTGTGTGTAAATATACTAAAGTTAATAATATATAGCATAGTGTTCTTACCTCACAAGCGATGTTTCAAAACTTGATCTTGGTACTGATCTTATCTGCCTTTTAGCAAGACGTGTGAGTGTGTGGTTACTAGCACACTCCCCCATGCCAGGGTCAACGAAAAATAACTTCTGCTAAGTTATGCATATTGCACGACTTCTGCTAAGTTGTGCAATATAGTTTTAGCAAGCAGTTTAAACTCTTATCATGAAATTCTACCATTATCTGTAACATAGGCCTAAAATTGGATGTTAATTGAAGTACAATAGTTGATTTGAATTAGAGAAATCACGTTCATTTTGCTCAGCCCAAGTGAGTTCTCTTCCCCATGCATTTTCAATAAGAGCGAGGCAAAATGTATGTTGTGTGGAAATCCAGCATAACGTTGCTTGCATTGACTCTGTAAGAACCCTTAGAGTTTAGCTTGGTTAAAATATGATTTATACAAAAATGAATATACATTTATGCACAAACTAAGGGTTTCTTGTAAAACTTGAGAAATGTTTCGGTCAGCTTTTCTTGTGTTTACATAAGCTACTCACGTGTGATGAGTACCGTTTTGAAACTCGTACTTCCATCATATGCATCAGAGTGTCAGATGATGTGTGTGAGCACATGCAATACATTTCTAACACACGGTAATATTACTCCACCATGGTGTGTTTGCAACACCACAACATACAGTATGTAATAAAATCTTTAGGTGCTATGGCATATAGGAATTAAACTTCTAATACAGGTCCAAGAGTTCAGCCCTGTTCTTCCTGATGGGCTAGTCTTTCTAGTCCTGTTGCATGCCTTGTGAGAGCTCACAGAACTTACTGAATGCCACCCCAAAGGTTTCTAAATGGAAAATATTAAATGAAATATTTCTAAATGAAAATATGGAGTCAATATACTGTCCTGAAGGATGCATTACCAACCTTCCTGATTACTTATTGGCTTATTTTCCATGCAGACATTTTCCAAAAAAGAAATGGTTCCAGGAATGTATATTATACATTTATATACACATATGGATATACGGCCAAGAGAAACAATATTGTACATGTGCGTAGAAACGGAACAAAATATGAAAAAACTACATCAACCCATGTCTAAAAGTTTCCTTCAGGTCATTGCAAAACCTTTAAGCTGACCAGAGAAGTTTCAAAACTGAAGGTCTGGTCCATGCTGGAAGTCTGGTAAATACAGGGGAAAAAGAAAATCTAACGATGCATTCAAACAGATTATTCATTTAAAAACATAAATTAGTCTTTTGTCATGGACAACAAATTTTTTTTTTCGCTTTCGTGGGCTTTCATGGATCCATGTACCACTGAAAAGTCTTTGCTGAGTGTCTTTTACTATGGCGATGAAATGTTGCAAAAAGAGTCCACATCTAGAGATCCATCACATCAATAACTAGAAAAGCACTCAGAGAGCGCAGACCTCGGCCTGTATTGTTCTTCCTAGGTTGTCATACATTTGAACCTAAACTATTCAGATCGCCACCACACGGCCATATCATGCCATTACACCACTAAGCGAAACACATAAACGGCTCCGGAATCCTGACGGTGAAACGGATCAATCCGGATCACCGAACATCACATCAAACGGATAATCGTCTCTTCTTTGGGTCATTTCTGACGTTCCCTGAAAATGTAATCGAAATCCATCCATCACTTTTTGAGTTATCTTGCTAACAAACAGACAGACAAATAAACAGAGAGCCCCCGGTCCCCGATAAAAACATAACCTCCTTGGCGGAGGTAACAATAAATGTGTTTCTCTTGCATTTAAGAATGACATCAGGCATTCTGAAAGTGTAATTATGTCTCGGTCCCAAGGAATCTGTTCCTACGACGAAAGACAATTTTTAACCATCAGCTGATTTTTACATGGACAATTTGGACATAGCTTATGTGGAACGGCCTTCCTCCTGCAAGGCATTTTCCATCCTTGAAAGAACAGACATCAGGCATTTATTCCTGAAGTCCTGACCCATGAATGAATACAAAATTGGGTTCATGAAACTGTTGGCATAGGCTAAGGTCATTGTTACTCGAATCCCTGTGTCCAACAGGGGATGAGAATGTAACACTTTGTAGACTAACAGTAGCTGAAAGATTTGGAAAGGAAGATAGCAGACCAGTGATGTTATTATGACAGCAGTCATCACCTTAAAGGGCTTGGAGGATCTCATAGTACGATTGGCTCTCAGCTTCAGCATAATAACAGAGTAGCAGATCACAATGACCATCAGAGGGACGGCAAGTCCAAATACATAACAAATCAACACCATAATTATACGGGAAGATGATGTGTAATTTTCGATGCACATGGTATTATCTTTTATAGTCCGTGTAGTCGAAACAAATAGGAATGGTAGAGCTAGCAGTGTAGAGACAATCCAGACCAGGGCGATGATGGCAGAAGACTTCCTCAGAGTCCGGTGGTTCTGAGTCCACACAGGAAATACGACACACATGCAGCGGTCCACACTGATGACAAGCAGGAGGAAAATGCTGCTGTACAGGTTAAGGGCAAAGGCCACAGTTATGAACTTACGCATGAAATGTCCAAAATGCCAGTGTCCAGTTGCCATAGAGACACCATTGAAAGGGACAGTCGTGCAGCACAAGAAGTCAGACACTGCCAAGCTCAGGTACCATGAGGAGTTGACCGTGCGCTTTGTCCTTACGCCAATGATCCAAATGACAAGGCCATTTCCCACAATGCCCAGCATGAAGATGATGATGTTTGATGTCAGGAAAAAAGCACACAGAGCGTCACAAGACAGATGAGCAGGTGGTTCAAGGTCAGGATCGTATGTATGATCATTAGGTTCATCATGGACCATTGAAATCAAATAGCAGTTATAAGCTGAGCTCAGTAAACATTTTTACCATATTTAAATATACTGTAGGTAAGAGTTTTAAAGTTAGTAATATATAGCGTAGTGTTCTTACCTCACAAGGGATGTTTCAAAACTTGATCTTGATACTGATCTCCTCTTTCTTTTAGCAAGATGTGTGTGTGTGGTTGCTAGCACACTCCAATACCAGGGTCACCGAAATATTACAACATTTAGCCTCACTCACGTCTCTGCTAAGTTGTGCAATATTCTGCATTTTCTCTGCAGAGCTTCCCCGACAGCTTTAGCGTGTATATTTATACATGTATAGGCTATATTTAAATATATAAATTGCAAGCGTGGTTCTTAGTCTCAGACTTCCAGATGTAAACAAAGAGCAATCGTCTCCTGCAGGTCTCCATAGGGTCTCTTTAATGAAGGGTCTCTTTAATGAACACAAATGCATAGGGGACACTGCACATTCTATTTCAAAGCCAGAAAATTGGGAAAAAGTAATTGAATTTGATCATATTTGACAAAGTATATATATATATATATATATATATATATTAAAGCAAGGAACGTCTGTCTGTGTCACTCTGTCTGTCTGTCCCACGCAGAACTCTCGAACCGCTCATCCGACTGACCTAAAATTTGACACGGGTATTGCTAATGCCATGCGTGAGTGCAGTGCGAAGTTTGGTCGTTGTTGGACAACAAATGACAAAGATATCGTTAAATTAAGCGAAATACAACTCTACCGCAATCCCACAATTCTACCGCTCTCGCACTAGCCACTCCCCCTCACTCTCACATACTCCAGCATAGAAACAAAAAAGCCCATTTCGCTGACACTCATGTTGCCAATCATGGAAATTACTATGTCTCACGTAAACAACGGACCGTTTCAAGATTGTTCATGTTGGATAAACATGCTGAGTCTGACACACATGCACCCGGCTGTTACAGTCACATGCACCAGGCTGTTACAGTCACGTAACGTTAGGCTACTCAACAACCGCGGTTGCCTAGCGCTTCTGTTGCCTGATCAGGCCGACACACACGTCGGTACTATTCTGTTAAAATTTGCATTTAAAACAGCGGCTCTTCACTCTATCTGGCCATCGGCTACAGGCTTAACATTCATTCAAACATCACTCCGAGTTCATAGCACTGGCATATGGCCATGGTCATGCGGTTAACTTTAGACTATAATTTACCAACAATAGCAAAAACGCACGGGTATGTAACATGTGTCTAATATTGCCATTAGCTGCAACTCAAACGCCTTTCCCCTTCACTTTTTTACTTTGCAAAGACAGTAAAAAGCTCTAACTGCATGGGCCTGATTCTACATCATCACCAATCTAACATGATCTACCTGCATCAACGTCATTGGGTAACATGTTTCTTGGAAAACATTGTATGCACGGGCACTGCCCTAGTATATATATATATATATAAAAAAATTGCGATGAGCTGCGGCTGACTTACCCCGCGTACACACTAGGTGCACTCGACTTGTCAAGTCGGCTGCAAACGCATGCAGTCGAATGCAAACAGAAACGTAATTTGAGTCATATGCAGTGCATGCTGGTTAGACGTGTTGTTCGACTTGAAGAAAAGTTGTGATCATGTCACAAAAATGCGACCATGTCACGTCACTCAAAACTCGTGGGATGAAGACATATGTTGACGCCTGCAGTCGGATTCTGCAGCTGCCTTTTCGTGCATGCAACCGTCTGTATCCCGCCCCATGACGTCAGTCCAAGGACTTGATACGTTCGACCGGAGTCGCGTCGCACAGAGCAGGTTGTTTGCGCCACGCCCCTTTTTTGGGGAAACAAGCCCTCAGAACAAGCCTGAAACAAGCCAAAGTGAACGGGTGTTGTTCACGGCCACTGATCTATAACGAATAACTTATTATTTATAGATCAGTGTTCGCGGTAGACAGACATGCCGAGAAGTTGCTGTGTGGTTGGGTGTACCAACCACAAAGCTAAGAACCCCTAACATTAGGCTACACCAAAAATAAATCAGACCAACGAAAACGGAAATCTAGGCTAACACTTGGCTAACACTAGCAGCTAGGCTATCGGCTATGACAGAAATTATCATATGTTGGAATTATCTAACGAACATACTTTACATCCAAGCCTGTCAGTCAACTACACAACATTACAATTAAAATAAGAGGCCAAAAATACAGGAAAACAATTTAGTTATTTAACTGGAGATTCAATGGCAAAGTGGTAATATATTGAGTGGTCCTATTGATTCGTCGTGTTTTCTGTTATCATTTACCCCTACGATTTCGGTACGAATTACTTTTATTGACCCTAATTTGCATTGGAGTTAATGGGAGACGTAGTTTGTTTCCCCCAAAAAGGGGCGGGAACGTTCGTCGCGAGTCAAGTTCCCGGATGTGCCGGTCTAACGTATAGGTCCGTTTGGAACAGGTTTGGAAGAAATCTCCCCATGACGATTATGACAGGGGTCTCGTTCTGCCTGCTTACCAAAGATTCTATAGCGGAGCAAGATGGATCCGTTAACATCTAGGTTGATCGCCAGGCAGCGTCTGGGATGACACCTGAGCTTGTCAAAAGTGATCCATCTTGTTCTGTTGTAGAATCTTGGCCCCTTACGTTAGAATGTACTAAAATGATATGGAAGGGATACCTTCTTATTTGTGATTTCTGGAGCGTACTGAAAATGTTTTAACATTCTGCTAATTTATGCTGTTGGTTACATATACACACGGAAAACACTTGATATTTAATTAATGTGCTACAATGCAGGCCTGTTAACTAGTTAAATAGTGTATTTAATGCACACAAATTCCGCGATATCTCCCGCGAGGTCTCACGCGAATCACGAATCACGTCAAGCTCTCGTTGACGTATGCAGCCAGCGGACGGACGGAGACAGTAGGTGCATTCGAGTTCGGAAACGGCTGACTTCGGCTGGCTGCATACGTCAACGAGAGCTTGAGTGTCACCGGGAGGGGCGAAAGTTTTAGAGGCAGATGGTCCCGATCACGATTTTGCAAATTTGACAGACGTGATTCGCGTGAGACCTCGCGGGAGATATCGCGGAATTTGTGTGCATTAAATACAGTATTTAACTTTCATTCTTACTCATTAAAATGAGCATGATGACTGACGAAATAAATTGATATGAAGTAGTTTAAATAAACCACTGTTGTCATACAGTTAACAGGCCTGCATTGTAGCACATTAATTAAATATCAGGTGTTTTCCGTGTGTATATGTAACCAACAGCATAAAATAGCAGAATATCAAAACCTTTTCAGTAGGATAGCCTACCGCTGTTCCAGAAATCACAAATAAGAAGGTATCCCTTCCATATCTGTTCATTTTAGTACATTCTAACGTAAGGGGCAAAGATTCTGCAACAGAACAAGATGGATCACTTTTGACAAGCTCAGGTGTCATCCCAGACGCTGGCTGTGCTGATCCTAAAATGTTAACTGCATCCATCTTGCTCCGCTATAGAATCTTTGGTAAGCAGGCAGAACGAGACCCCTGTCATAATCGTCATGGGGAGATTCCTTCCAAACCTGTTCCAAACGGCCCTATCACGTCTTTGAACTGACGTCACGGGGTGGGATCCAGCCGGTTGCAGGCGTTGGAAACCAGATGCGGAGAATTGCGCAAAGTGACTGTTCGCGTCTTCATCCCGCGAGTTTTGAGTGACGTGACATGGTCGCATTATTGTGACATGATCACAACTTTTCTTCAAGTCGAACAACACGTCTAACCAGCATGCACTGCATATGACTCAAATTACGTTTCTGTTTGCATTCGACTGCATGCGTTTGCAGCCGACTTGACATGTCGAGTGCACCTATTGTGTACGCGGGGTGAGGCTGGCTTCATACGTCAACGAGAGCTTCAGAGTCTTAGCAGGAGGGGCGACTTTCACACCCAGCTGAGCCCGGACAGTCTGACTGAGCTGACGTACCTGAAGTTACTCGCGGGAGACCTCGCTGGAGATATCGCGGTAGATATCGCGGGATTTTGTTTTAAATATAGTATAACTTTCATTTTTACTCATTCAAATGAGCATGATGACTGACGAAATAAATTGATATGATGTGTTTAAATAAACCACTGTTGTCATACAGTTATAGGCCTGCATTGTAGCACATTAATTAAATATCAAGTGTTTTCCGTGTGTATATATTTAACCAACAGCATAAAATAGCAGAATATCCTCACGTTTTCAGTAGGCTAGCCTACCGCTGTTCCAGAAATCACAAATAAGAAGGTATCCCTTCGATTTCTGTTCATTTTAGCAGATTCTAACGTAGTAAGGAGCAAAGATTCTAGAACAGAGCAAGATGGATCACAGGGATAAGCTCCAGCGTCGTCCCAGACGCTGTTTTTTTTGCTGTTGGACTGATCCGTCTTGGTCCGCTCTAGAGTCTTTGGTAAGGAGGCAGAACGAGACACCTGTCATACTCGTCATGGGGAGATTCTTCCAAACGGCCCAAACACAACTTTGAACTGACGTCATTGGGGTGGGTTTCAGCCAGCGCAGTTGCTTAGAAGACAACTGCACTGGCTTAGCTAAGACGCAGTCTCCCGAGATCTTGTAAGGACATGTGACATGATGTCTTACATCATGTCTTACATCATGTCATGGGTTAAACACAGTGCATACTGGGACAAACGAAATGCAAACTGGTTAGAAATCATGTCCCACTTCTTGCAGTCGCGGTGGGAGTTACCACCGTGACATCATGTCACGTGTCCTTAAAATATCGTGGGCGTCTGCGTCTAGCTTAAGCCAGCGCAGTTGTCTTCTAAGCAACTGCGCTGGCTGAAACCCACCCCAATGACGTCAGTTCAAAGTTGTGATAGGGCCGTTTGGAAGGAATGACGAGTATGACAGGTGTCTCGTTCTGCCTCCTTACCAAAGACTCTAGAGCGGACCAAGACGGATCAGTCTAACAGCACTGTAACCAGTGTCTTGGACGACGCTGGAGCTTATCCCTGTGATCCATCTTGCTCTGTTCTAGAATCTTTGCTCCTTACGTTAGAATCTGCTAAAAATGAACAGAAATCGAAGGGATACCTTCTTATTTGTGATTTCTGGAACAGCGGTAGGCTAGCCTACTGAAAACGTGAGGATATTCTGCTATTTTATGCTGTTGGTTAAATAGATACATACGGAAAACACTTGATATTTAATTAATGTGCTACAATGCAGGCCTATAACTGCATATCAATTTATTTCGTCAGTCATCATGCTCATTTGAATGAGTAAAAATGAAAGTTATACTATATTTAATACAAAATCCCGCAATATCTCCCGCGAGGTCTCCCGCCAGTGAATTCAGTCACATGGCATCTCAGGCGGACTGTCCGGGATCAGCTGCGTGTGCTAGTTGCCCCTCCTGCTAACCCCGCGTACACACTGTCTCCGTCCGTCAACGGATCACGGAGGTTGGATCTGCCGTATGTGTATTTGCATACACGTGATCTGATTGGCTGACGGATCCGTCGCTGCCTGAAAAGTTGAACATTTCTCAACTTTCTTGACGGAGGCAACGGAGCTGAAGCGACGGACGGACCCACAATGCCTTTCGAGTCCGCCCCATGCAAAGTGAATGAGATCCGTTGACGGACGGAGACAGTGTGAATGCGGGGTAAGACTTTCAAGCTCTCGTTGACGTATGAAGCCAGCCTAAGTCAGCCGCAGCTCATCGCAAACGAGCCTAATCTTCCGGAACGGGAGCTGGGCGGGACTGTCAAGCTCTATACGCTGTACAGATCTCTCCGGACCAATCAAATTGACAGCGTGGGCTTTACATGATGATGGACAGATGAACAACAGTGACATTCACGGCTTCACGCTTAGCTTGATTTTGATTGCAATAGAAACGCTATGGCTATGAATGCATATTTTTTCCATGCAGTTTGGCTATTTTTGAACACTTAGACCAACGTGGATATGTGGGAAAACTTCGGTTTCACTTTCACTAAGGTAAAACAGTATGTTTGCGTGTTCCCGTTTGTTTGAGATGTCTGTTTGCTCGTTGGGTTAGTGGCACCCCTCCCCTGCTGTTCATTGCATGTTTGTACAGTTTGTGTAGTGTTAATGGATTTATGGGATACAGGATGTGATGCTGCCTCCTGGTGGTTAGGCTTGGGAGTTTGTAAACCAGGCAGTTCAATAAAGTCACGCTTCGAGTGCACACGCAGGAAATCCCTGTTGCTGCTATTAGCGAACTACCTAACTCTACATGGTGTCAAAAGACTTCAGTTACTCAATTCGGATGAATATGAGATTCGCTCGCGAACATTTTAGTAAATTTTTCAAGTTTTCAATTTAGTTAGCTAGCATAGCTAACGTGACTCGTGATTAGCTAACGTTCGCTGCAGCTGGAGCACCAAAATGGAGTGATTCCAGATTCCCCCGCCGCCCAAGTGGATTTGAAGGTTTGAGAGATTCCGGATTGCATCGGGTCTGGAGCTACAGTCTGAGGAGAACCAGGTGAACACTTTGCTCTATAATGGGGGATGAAGCACCTCATCACCTCGTATGATGAAGGAGGAAGTAGGCGAGTACATCACTTCCTGCGTTTACATGAGAGCTTTAATTCCGAATAAAACCAAGTTAATTCGGAATAAAAGTTAATTCCGCTTTAAAAGAGACCATGTAAACGCTTATTCCGCTTGAAAATTATTATTCAGAATTAAACTTAATTCCGATTTAAGTGGTTGGTTTATTCCGATGTTAAAGCGGAATTAACGCACTCCTTGATCATGTAAACCTTTATTCCGATTCAAAGTTTATTCCGTTTGTTTGGCGCATGCTCATACAAGGAGGAAGAAGCAGCGCATGCTCGTTTCATTGCTAATTCGGCTCCGTCTTCTTTCCCCCTTCTCCGGCACTCTTCTCCTCCTCAGCAAGCAAACGTGAAGCTTGACAATATTCTCGAGCTGCTGGTTAAATTAGGCCTATTATCAGAATTACTGCGAAAACCGTTTTCATTATGTTATTGCCCATGCTGTAACGTTAACCCGAGATGACAAAAAAGCCGCTAGCCAGCTAAAGTTTGTTTTCTTCCGGTAGACCTTAATTAGGCTGCGTTCATGCGCCGCCTGTCCAATCGGAACCCTTCCCGACCTCCAGACGTTCAGCGTAATACATTGAAACGGAATTAACCTATGTTCCATGTAAACGCCAATTCGGAATTATTATTTCCATGTAAACTCGAAGGAGAATATTTTAATTCCGATTGATTTAATTCTGAATAAACTCATTCGGAATTAAAAACATCATGTAAACGTGGCAACTGTCAAACAGAAGCTAGAGGAGACATTGAGGAGAATTTTTGAGCGTGCCAAATTCTACCAGAGACAGCAGGAACAAGGGGAGACTGGACAGTTGTATCATGTCACTCCACTGCTTGTCAGAGCACTGTCGCTATGGGGTCATCCCTATGTTCCCTGGGTCCTATGTTCCCCGTTTTTTCCCAAAAGGGTCCTATGTTCCCCAGTTGCAATACATACCGGGGAACATAGGACCCTTTTTGGGAAAAGCGGGGAACAGAGGACCCTTTCTAAACTTTAAGCATAAAAGGGTCCTATGTTCCCCGGTTCCATAGAAAGTGGAGAACATAGGACCCGGGGAACATAGGTACGCTCCCGTGGCTATGGGCAGCTGCATGACGAAATGGTCCGGGACAAACTGATTGTAGGCTTGCGCGATAAAAGGCTGTCGAAGCAGCTTCAGTTGGACTCAGACCTGACGCTGGAGGGAGCGGTGACACGCGTGCATCAGAGCGAACGAGTGGAAAGCAACAGGACCTTTTGAAGAGTAACTTCAAAGCAGAGACCACAGACGTGGACAGTGTTCAAACAAAACACAATTTTGACATAAACAAAGGAAGACAGCAGAAAATGCAGGTTAGAACATACATGACAAAAGCAGTTATCAGACACAGCCAGGTAGCCTGACACGATGCATGTGGTGTGGTAGAACGCCAGCACACAGCATAAGCACCCAGCTGCCCAGCTAGAGACGTAGCATAACCAGTGCCAGAAAAAGGATCACTATGCAAAAGTGTGCAGGTCAGGGACTCTCAATGAAGTTAACACAGCTGAGTCAGATGTGAAGGGAATCGCTTTCTTAGGCACAGTCAGGTCAGATGGCGAACCCTGGCTAATCAACCTTAATGTGAATGCGCACACAGCAGTATTACAAATAGATACAGGGGCTGTTGTGACAGTGTCATGCATCTAGATGAATTTCAGAGGGGGCGGTTTCCAGAGCTAGAGAGCGCATAGAAAGTGCTGCAAGGTCCAGGTCAGACACCCATCACAGTGAGGGAAATATTCACAGCTACCATAGGAACTGACAGTAAAAGCACTACACAGGAAGAGTATGTAGTCCCAGGTCTCAAGTTTAGCCTACTGGGACGTCACGTCCAGCTATTCAATCACTTGGATTAGTGGCTAGAGTAGACAGATACCCCTTTTCCACCGACGCGGTTCTGGTGCTGGTTCGGAGCCAGTGCCAAGGCTGGAACCGGTTCTTTGCTTTTCCACACAAAATACCCTGGCTCTGGGCCAAGAAAACTGGTTCCAACTCAGCACCAACTTTGAGCTGGTCCAGAAATAAGAACCATTTACGTCAGGTGTTGGGAGTGGGATTTCAGCAAATCAAAAGCTTGCGTTGTCCACAGAGGCAGGAGTAACAAAAAAAATCAGAAAATAATGGCGGCGGCTCCGGAGGTTTCTTGACCACTTTTAAAGGCTAATTTTTATAAGGTTTATTGTTTATATGCGACACAAATGTGTTCCGGACACACAGATCATTGTAGATTGCAATGTTTAGGGCACGTCCGGTTTTATTCCACAAATGGATACAGTG
The DNA here is from genome assembly GCF_963854185.1 of Sardina pilchardus. Lineage (NCBI taxonomy): Eukaryota > Metazoa > Chordata > Actinopteri > Clupeiformes > Clupeidae > Sardina > Sardina pilchardus. Next base: position 30,440,712 of record NC_084995.1, on the reverse strand, counting down.
ATACAGTTGAACTCTCTCAACATTTGAGCTTTTTGTGCTCAAAGTTAATTGTAATAAGTTTCTCCACCACGTCTCCATTTCTGCTGGTTGTTTTGGGATACAATAGCGCACGTATACAGTGGCGTAGCGACGCAGCACTACTCTGGCACTCAGTCTGTGGAAAAGCGAGCCGGTTCTTGGATAATCGGCAGGTAGCACCAGCACCGAACGGACACTAGCACCAGCACGAAACCAGCACCTGGTTAGTGGCGGTGGAAAAGGGGTAACAGTGGCACTGGACTCAGTGGAGAGAGTCAAAGAGCAGTTCTCCCAAACTGTTCAAAGGGCTAGGCAAGATGGAGGGGGAATACAAGATAGAGCTTAAAGCAGACGGCAAACCATTCTCCATAACAACCCCATGTCGAATCCCGTTGCCTCTCATGTCTAAAGTGAAGAAAGAACTCTCACGCATGGAATAGATTGGGGTGACATCAAGGGTCGAACAACCCACAGACTGGTGCGCCGGAATGGTCACTGTGCCAAAGCCAGGCAAAGATGACGTGCGCATCTGTGTTGATCTGACGAAACTGGATGAGTCTGTCAAGAGGGAGAGACACATGCTCCCGTCAGTCGAACAGACACTGGGACAGCTAGAGGGGGCTAAAGTTTTTTCAAAAATCGATGCTAATTCAGGGTTTTGGCAAATTACACTTGCCAGGCAGTCAGCCCTCATCACAACTTTCCTCACTCCCTTTGGGAGGTTTTGCTTTAACCGCCTCTGCTTTGGCATATCCTCTGCACCTGAACACTACCAGAAGAGAATGTCCCAGATACTGGAGGGACTCGACGGCGTCCTGTGCCAAATGGACGACGTGCTTATGTATGGAGACACACAGGCCCAGCACGACACACGACTGGCGGTGCTGAGACCAGGCGACCATGTCTAGGTAAAGGATACAAAGGAGATACGTCATAGACACTCCCAGAGGGATCCTGCGCCGCAACCGATATCACCTCGCCACTACCACAGTGGCGCCAGCAGCGCAGACCATCCTACCGAAGCCGGAGCAACTCACGGCACGCTACCCTGCATATTGTGTGATCTCGCATTTCGTCAGTTCTCACTGAAGTTGCCACTGCCGCTGAGCTACAGAGCCACTGAGATCTGCGCGTAAGAGTGCTGTCGACCAATAAGAGTGCTTCATTTTCACCCCTTTACCCCACCCTACCCTGAATTTCCGACCAAAACTAGGCTTGCGTGATACGCCATGGCGGAACCGCCAGAAAAGAGAGTCCAGAAACCACAAAGGATTCTTGAAAGTTACCGGGAGAGATGGCCTTGCCTCGGTCCATCCATGCTCCCTCATCATACTTTCTGCACCGTGTGCAAGGTCGACGTGGACATAAGTCATCAAAGGGCTACAGGTAACGAACACAGTGCCACACATAAACACAAATACCCCCCTTCCACAATGTCCTCCATAGCCTATCACGCCCATCATCCTTATCAGTGGGATCTATATTAGGTGCAATGGGTAGAAATGTTTTAGACAGGCCAGGTTATTTTATTTCAGAAAGTCAGCTGATAGCGTGACTCACTTTTGATGGCCAAAATGAAGCATAGGCTAGGGCTAATTGCTTTTCTATAAACAATAACCACACAGTATTTAGGCTCCAGCTATGACAGGCAATTCCAACAGTTAATGATGCCTACAGCCTACTATAGGCCTATCAGCATGGCCGATGTGATGATAACGGACACAATAAGCTTGATTTAATGCAATGTTACTCATGTCACCCTTTGTAATAAGCCTACCTGAAGTTACCTGACTCATTTATGTGTCTATGATAATGTAATATATCTGTGTGTCTATATATGATAATGTAATATATTTTAACATAATATATATTTTATATTATAGTAATAGATTTTCTATGATAATGTAATATATTTTAACAACATGCAGGAATATTACCTACCTACTACCTAATCATACAGTAGCCTATTGTAATCTGTCCTGTCTCCATTTTCAGATTGCAGGCGCCATGTCAAAGGCACCAAGCACAAAAAACTTGAGAGTGCCCTTGCCTCTGTACCGAAGATCAACACAAAGTTCTTTGGACAGCAAGACCTGAGGACCATCCGGGCAGAGACACTTATTCAAATTACATAGTAGAGCACAATTTGCCTTTGTCTATAGCTGATCATGCAGGACCATTATTTAGAAAAATGTTTCCGTACAGTCAAATTGCCCAGCAATATGGCTGTGTCTGTACTAAGACAGCGGCTATCATTGATACACTTTCCCAAAATGATGAACAGCTCATCAGTACTCGAATGTGCCATTCCCCATTTAGCATCGCAACTGATGGCAGCACTGACATGGACGATGTCAAGCTGTACCCTTCGGTTGTTCGTGTCTTTGATCTCAGTGTTGGTAAAGTAACTGTAGTTCTCCTGAAAATTGTTGAGCGCAGAGTCTACCGGTGAAGGGATATACAATCTCATGGACCAGGAACTAAAAAAAAGAAATATACCCTGGAGCAATTGTGTAAGCTTTGCTGCCGACAATGCCTCTGTCATGCAGGGGTTAAAGAAAGGTGTCGCAGCATTTATTAAGTCACAGAATCCCAACATTTACGTGGGCTGTGCATGCCACCTAATGCACATAGCTGCGGAAAAGGCCGCAAGATGTGTACATGTTAATATTGAAGACATGCTTGCTGATCATGATTTACTTCTACCTAGACAAGAGTAGTAAGAGGAAAGCTTTGTTGTGTGAAGATTTTGAAGTTATGCTCGACTAGATGGCTGTGTCTTGGCCAATGTGTCAATCAACTCCTCCAGCAGTGGGAGCCCCTGACCTTGTTTTTTGCAGAAGAGGTAGCAGGGAAGAAGGATGCTAAACCTCTCACATCCTCAGCTGATCCCTCTCTGAAGAGCCCAGTTGCCCCCAGTAGGCCCACAACTCTCACACCTACCTGGGGTAAGCATGCTGTCTCAAAGACTTTATCCTCCAGCTTTTTGAAAAGCAAAGTTCACCAGACAACACAGTCTAAGACAGGACCGAGCTCCACCCCGCAACGCATAGGGTCTAGCACTACACAGCTGCATGCAGGGTCTACACCTAAACAGCTGCAGGCAGGGTCTATACCTAAAAAGCTGCATGCAGGGTCTACAGTATACCTAAAAAGCTGCATGCAGGGTCTATACTAGGGTTTCTCAACGGGGGCGTTCGGACATCGTTGGGGGGCGGTGTGGACGAGGCAGCATAGAGGGGGGCGCTCGGGCACAAATAGGGGGCGTGAATCACTGTTATTCATCTCAACTTTTAAGCCTCTGACAGTGACTACATACAGTGTACATTTGAATTTTGATTATAAAGATGTCTTTGTGCAAATGATTGAATTGATGTCAATGCTACTAATTCTCAAACTATGGGCCGCAGACCGGCACTGGTCCGCAATGTGAACACTGCAAGCCTATGGTGCCACATAGTGAAATTAGGCTATTCCCGGCGCTTCGTCTGATTTGCAACTGATCAAGCAATCGCGGACCGACAGGAAAAGAAATATACAGGCATGCAATTAAAGGAATACGCCACCCAAAAATGAAATTAAGCTAGTCTCGGTCACCCCCAGAGTTAGAACAGTGAAAAAAACCCGGTTAAAATCCGTCCGGGCATTCTCCTGCTTTGGGAGCAGCGATGTTAGCTTTAGCTTAGAACAGTTGCTGTAGTTGAAGGGTGTCAGTGAGCACGTCCTCCAAAAAGTGACCGAGACGTCTACATTTTTTTCTAAATATATCTTGGGAGCCGTGTGTTCAAAACGAGTACAAATCATAATGCAAAATCGAACGAGACTATTACCTGGGCAGATCTTTACTTGGAACTATTTTCAGCCTCATCGCCGACGAAGCACCGCTAGCTAGGCGCAAAGTTCTCACGTAGCACCACTTGTGAAGTTCCAGTCGAAGCTAGTTGGGAGTTTACAAGACTGCTACGTGAGAACTTTGCGCCTAGCTAGCGGTGCTTCGTCGGCGATGAGGCTGAAAATAGTTCCAAGTAAAGATCTGCCCAGGTAATAGTCTCGTTCGATTTTGCATTATGATTTGTACTCGTTTTGAACACACGGCTCCCAAAATATATTTAGAAAAAAATGTAGACGTCTCGGTCACTTTTTGGAGGACGTGCTCACTGACACCCTTCATCTACAGCAACTGTTCTAAGCTAAAGCTAACATCGCTGCTCCCAAAGCAGGAGAATGCCCGGACAGATTTTAACCGGGTTTTTTTCACTGTTCTAACTCTGGGGGTGACCGAGACTAGCTTAATTTCATTTTTGGGTGGCGTATTCCTTTAAGTGGTGGTATGAGCGTGCATTCAATGCATCCATGTGCGCGTTTACGCGAGAGAAACTGAAACTCGGTAACGTTGGTAGCAATTAAAGCTCCGCTGCAACCGGTTGGAACGCTATTTAATTATATAACAACATAGACCGACATGGATTCTTCAACTTCCATAAAAACAGAGCAGAGACTATAATACATTCGAGTATTAAGTATTGTTTAGCCAAATTTGAATATAACATGACCAAAAGCTATTGAAGCATATCTTCCTGTTTAACTCCAAATCAGTGATTTATGCCTATCTGCTCGGTCATTTACCATACTATACTGACGTTACCATGTAACGTCAGTTATTAGCTGTCAGCTAATTAGCTGGTTTCATTCTCATTAAGCTCAATGCAATTCAAACCAGCTAATTAGCTAACAGCTAATAACTGACATAAAGCATGCCAAACTCTTAGTATGTTAAGGGTATAGTGTTGACATGGGGTTATTTGAATTCCAAAGGCCAAGGGGACTTTATCAGGGTGCATAGTGTCCTGGATCCATGAAATAACCGGCCTTTAAAAGTAAAAATAAAAATCCTCTATAGGGAGGGAAAGTGAAAACCAGCGCCCCACGTGGTTGCGTTCCTATCGAAGAGCAGCTCCAATGTTAAGTCCCATAGACCGACTTTTCAAAAAAATACTACGCAGCTATACCAGCGATCTTATCCACCAAAAATATTTTTCAGTCTTCATACTACAATAATCTACTAACTGTGAAAATATCAGACCCTATTTCGCCTTATTTTAAAAAAACGTAATTGCTCGTTTCATTTCATAATGGACTACAACTTCAAGTGACGTGACACCCTTCCACGACGTTACTCGCCTAGCATGGTTTGTTTATTAGCCTGTTAGCTAGTTGGTTAGTCAGTAGACAATCACACTTACTGCCAGCTCTTGTGTGAGTAGGAGCACAACACAAGTTATCCCAACATAAAGGTAATTACCACGCGGTTTACATCGCTCTCTGTTATTACAAAAATATGATAACCCAGTTAAGCAAATTGCCGTTTTGATCAGTTGGAGATGAAGCACCCAAACTGGTGACGTCAAATGCTACTGTAGCTAGCTACTGTAGTTTGTTATCACCATGTTACAAACAAACTCAAAACAATTAAACTGATCCTAAAAAATAAAGTATGACCACTCGAAGCAATAGAGCTGACCTACATGCATAGCATATTGAAGGCATTTAACTAACTTCCCATCGTGGGCCGAGATATATTTTTTCTAAAAGAAAATCCCATCCCCTCCCGCTAGCCTCTAGGAACGCAACCACCAGATGGCGATGAGATTACTTTCCCTCCCTATGGGAATTTAACATGGGCGTTCCAATATTGACCCCCTGTATTTTAAGGAAAACATTTATTTATTTACAATACATTATTCATTCACAAAGAAAATGAATGCCCTTAAAGGTTGAATAGTTCCTCATTGTTTCATTTAAGGCATTAAGATACACTTCCAAAAGATGATTTTATATTTAACTTTAAGCATTTGTTCTAATACTTTTGGAGGGCAATGAGTGAGCTATCCCCCCGCCTTGTGTCGGTTGAAACATGCCCCATAATTACAACTGAATGGAGAAATTGCAGACTCACATTCTGACAAGAATTGAGGATGACGTAGTCAGGCTGGGCTAACCGACTCATGTGTGATGAGTACCTTTTTGAAACTTGTACTTCCTCTATGCGTCAGATGGTGTGTACGAGCACATGCAATACATTTCTAACACACAGTAATATTACCCCACCATGGTGTGTTTGCAATACCACCACAACATAATAAAATCTTTAGGTTCTAGCTATGGCATATGAATTAAACGTCTAGTAGCCTACAGGTGAAAGAGTTCAGTCCTGTTCTTCCTGATGGGCTATGTAGCTGCCGGCAGGTGACGCGAAAAGACATACAAACAAAACACTGATACAAAAAAAGAAAACAACAACTTGGACATTGCCCCCTAGTCTCACTAGCCTGCCTCAGAGGTCTTTCTAGCAAGACCTCTCACACCTGAGGAGGAATCTTCTATCTTGTCTGGGCTATGCAGACACCATATAACACTGGCCTGAACCACTCATGACACAAATCAATTGAGATTCACAACATTTCAGTTTACACATGACATCCCTGCTGAAAAAAACAGCAAGAAACCAGCTTAGGCTGGTAGCTGGTTTTAGCTGGTCGGTCTTTGCCCAATACACAGTTATTATTGCTGGTCTTTGCTGGTGTAGCTGGTTAGGCCACCTGCTAGACATGCTGGCGTGACCATCTGAGGAAGCTGGTCGTGCTGGTGTGACCAGCCTGTCGTTTGGGATACAACTGGTTTAAGATGGTCATGCTGGTGACCAGCCTGTCAAGCTTGACAAAGATGGTCAAGCTGGTTTTCTAGAATGACCAACATAAGCTGGCGTGGCCAGTAAAAACCAGCAATGTAGACCAGCAACACCAACTAAAATGACCAGCTTAAGGTGGTACGACAATCAAAACCAGCTGAATTACCATCATAAGCTGGGTAAACCAGCTGAAGGTGTGTTTTCACGAGAGTTTTGCTGGTCTAGCTGGTTAACCATCAAAGGGTGGTCAAATAAGCTGGTTAACAAGCTGGTCAACCAGCAAACCACCTTTAGCTGGTCAGGCTGGTTTTTTCAGCAGGGATAGGCAATACACATTAATAATAAATGTTCATGTTATTTTTCTACAATTCCATAAGAAACATTACTAAGCACAAATTATAATTACCTCTCTGAACACCCCTGCACACATAAGCACTCCCAAATCCGAGCGCGAAATATGCACAGGTTCCCTTGCCCAGTGACCCAGTTTGCGCCCTGCCACAAGGAAAGTAACTGCAGCACCAAGAACAGGCAAGCACATTCACACCCAAGCATACCTACAGCTAAAGCATTTATTTTTTCTCACTAGGAAGCATTGATGTTAACATGCGCATTAAGAGAACGCTTAGGCCTACTTGCCGGTAGGCTAAATATAGATTATACGCTTGACAAAGAAATGTATATATTTATCATTATGAACTTCACTTGTGTGCGTCAAAGTTATAATCCACACTTTCACATGTGTTCAGAGTTGTTATTCACAGAGTTGTTAGTCATAACTAGGCTACGCTTTAAACCCGGTAGCCTACTGCACTATAGCCTATACGGCATTGGTGTCCTGTATGAATCAACTCGTTAACACAAACATTTCTATAACTAACTTAACCACAGTCTTAACATGCATCAGGTCTGCAACCACAACAGTAGGCCTACACAAGCAAACATTCACACTCATATTATTTACTAGCGCAGTCTTTGTTCGCACCGAAGTTTAGAAAGTCATTGTTTACGTTGCAGCGGGAAAGCTGCATTTGCCAGTGACAGATGCAATGCGCTCTGTCACAAGGACTCAGAACTTACTGAATGCCAACCCAAAGGTTTCTAAATGGAAAATATGAAATGAAAATATTTCTAAATGAAAATATGGAGTCAATATACTGTCCTGTATAGGACACATTGCCAACCTTCCTGACTACTCATTGGCTTATTTTGAATGCCATTTTCCAGAAAAGAAATGGTTCCAGGAATGTATATTATACACATATGGATATACAGCCAAGAGAAACAATATTTGTACATGTGCATAAAAATGGAACAAATATGAAAAAACTACATCAACCCATGTCTAAAAGTTTCCCTCAGGTCATTGCAAAATCTTTAAGCTGACCAGAAAAGTTTCAAAAATGATGCTGGAAGTCTGGTCAATACAGGGGAAAAAGAAAATATAATGATGCATTCAAACTGTTTCTACGACAAAAGACTATTTTTAACCATCAGCTGATTTTGAGATGGACATTGCTTTTGTGGAACGACCTTCCTCCTGTAAGGCACTTTCCATCCTTGAAAGAACAGACCTCAGGCATTTATTCCTGAAGTCCTGACCCATGAATGAATATAAAATTGGGTTCATGAAACTGTTGGCATAGGCTATGGTGATTGTTACTTGAATACCTATTTTCAACAGGGTATCAGAATACAGCGCATGGTAGACTTCCAGCAGCTGAAAGATTTGGAAAGGAAGCCAGCAGATCACAAATGTTATTATGACAGCGGTCATCACCTTAAAGGGTTTGGAGGATCTCATCATACGATTGGCTCTCAGCTTCAGCATAATAACAGAGTAGCAGATCACAATGACCATCAGAGGGACAGCAAGTCCAAATACAAAACCAATCAACACAGCGCTTTTACGGGAAAATACAGTGGAATCATGATCAGGGATGCACTTGGTATCATCTTTTATAGACTGTGTAGTACGAAACACAAAGGAGGGTAGAGTTAGCAGTGTAGAGACAATCCAGACCAGGGCGATGATGGCAGAAGACTTCCTCAGAGTCCGGTGGTTCTGAGTCCACACAGGAAATACGACACACATGCAGCGGTCCACACTGATGACAAGCAGGAGGAAAATGCTGCTGTACAGGTTAAGGGGGAAGGCCACAGATATGAACTTACACATGAAATGTCCAAAATGCCAGTGTCCAGTTGCCATATAGACACCGTTGAGAGGAACAGTCGTGCAGAACAAGAAGTCAGACACTGCCAAGCTCAGGTAATATGAGGAGTTGACCGTGCGCTTTGTCTTTACGCCAATGATCCAAATGACAAGGCCATTTCCCACAATGCCCAGAATGAAGATGATGATGTTTGATGTCAGGACAAAAACACACAGTGCATCACAAGACAGATGAGCAGGTGGTTCAGGGTCAGGCTCGTATGTATAATCATAAGATTCGTCATGGACCATGGAATCAGATGTTCCATTTATTCCCGAGTCTCTGCCCATTTTACCCTGAAAAGAAATAGCAAGCTGAGTTGAACATTTTTACCACCTTGTAAGCCAAGTTCTTCTCAGCTTTTTTATAATGTGAGCGTGTGTTTTAGTGTGTAAATATACTGCAGGTAAGGGTTAGTAATAGCATACATATAGCATACAGTTAGTAATAGCATACAGTCTTACTTACCTCACAAGCGACGTTTCAAAGTTATTCTTGGTACTGATCTTCTCTTCCTTTTAACAAGACGTGTGTGTGGGTGCTAGCACACTCCCATGCCAGAGTCACCGAAAATGTGCAACATTTACTTACTTCTGCTAAGTTGTGCAATAGTTTCAGCAAGCAGTTTAAAATGCTATCATGAAATTGTATCATTGTCTGTAACATATAGGCCTAAAATGGGATGTTAATTGAAATCTGATGTGTGTGATCCCTCAACATCAAGAACAGACCTGATCCCCTACCCATCACCATCCCCACCTAAGCACATATATCTGTCTTTTAATTATTCCACCTTAAGTACTTTACCTTGATTTATGCTTTCTTATTATGTTTTATTATGATCTTTTTTATTATTAGTATTATTACTCTTGGTCCATCTATTCTTTTATCTGCTATTACTGTTTGTTTTTTTACTTGACTTAATTGAAGTACAATAGAAGTTGATTTGATGACATTTAACAGCTTGTGCATGCAGGAATGAAGAACCTGAAAGGATATGTTGGCTGAGAAAAAAAGTCACTCGTTATTATGACTTCGATGCTCATAGATTACTTGGGGACAATAATTGAGATACATTTGAAGGAAGGAGGATTCATCTCATTACATCACAAGCCCTGAATTACTTGGGGACAATAATTGAGATACATTTGAAGGAAGGAGGATTCATCTCATTACATCACAAGCCCTGAAATACAACACACACAAAAAACAGCCTGACAAAAATCCATTCGAGCTAGCTAAGTGAAGGGGCATATTGCCATATAGACAACTTTATTCATACCCAAAGGGAAATGATGGTGTTCATTATAAATAAATACATTGAATTTAGGATATTCTCTAGTCTGTGCAATTGAACGTCAGTTGTGTGTTGTCTCTCAAAAAAAATGATTCTTCTCTCCTGGCGCATAGTTGAGTCATTGCCAATTGTTATAGCAGTGGGCAGGGCCGGAATGACTCTCTCTCTATATAACAATCCTTATTACAGCAAAGTTGAAACAGCCTCCTGCAGAAAACACTCTGTAGACAAGCCATGCAGCGAATGTGAGGTTTTATCTACTGTACATTAGGGTCTCCAATGTACTTCCAAGTACAGAGCCAGCTCTTCTAATCAGCTTGGTCAACTTTTTGGTGTCCTTGGCTCAGATGCTGTTACCCCAACCAACAGAAGGCTGCAAAGAAGATTGCATTGGAAACATATGTCTATACAGAAATATTTCACGCATTTGCAGCGCCACTGCAAATGCGTGAAATACAAGCATTACAGTGAAAGAATAGGCTATCTATAGCTTCAAATAAAGATAACGAAATAAATGGTTTATTTTAACACGGTGGAGAATAACGCATTTGGCGCTTCAGTGCTGTAGCCTCGCAAGAAATTAGAGCTACACTGTAAAAAGTTTACTGTAAAATTTACAGTAACTTACTGGCAACAATTGGCCAGTAAGTTACTGTGAATACCTTTTACAGTAAAGGTACTGTATTTCCATTTACAGTATTTATATATTCACTGTAAAATGAAAAACAATTAAATACTGTGATTTCAGTCGTATTTACAGTAACTTACTGGCCAATTGTTGCCAGTAAGTTACTGTGAAAACCTTTTACAGTAAAGGTGCTGTATTTCCATTTACAGTAACTTACTGGCCAATTGTTGCCAGTAAGTTACTGTGAATACCTTTTACAGTTAAGGCACTGTATTTCCATTTACAGTAACTTACTGGCCAATTGTTGCCAGTAAGTTACTGTGAAAACCTTTTACAGTAAAGGTACTGTATTTCCATTTACGGTAACTTACTGGCCAATTGTTGCCAGTAAGTTACTGTGAATACTTTTCACAGTAAAGGTCCCGCATTTTCATTTACAGTATTTTATGTATTCGCTGTAAAGTGAAAAACAATTGATTTTAAATTAAGATTTTTTTTTTTTTAGTTGTATTTACAGTATTGGTTGTTTTCCTGTAGAAGCTAGGTCAGTTAAATACTGTGAATTCAATTGAACTTACATTAGCAATCATTAATAGAATAACTCATATTCCAAAATATTTCAGTTAACTGCAGACAATAAAACAATTTTAACTTTTGTTATTTATTTAAGACATTTCAAATGTATGACTGAAGTGGATGTTGACAGAAAACAGTAGACATGGTTTGAATTCAACCACAACCTTATCTGATTTGACACAGATAAGGGGGTTAAAAGCGCAGTGTGTGTAAGTGCAGTATGGCAACTGGCAAGTCTATGTAATGTAGTATAAGGAGTTGTGTGTGTACAGGATGCGGAGTAAAGAAACTCATCCCCAGTCTGTTTTGTGGGTGTTCCCTCAGTCTGCCACGTGGGAACAGAGACGTCTGCTTGACCTCAGTGGTTTAAACAGTCCGTGGTCAGAGCGTGAAATGTCTTTGGAAATACTTTTGGGCCGTTGTTGTACTCTTCTGGTATAGGTATCCTGCAGGGTAGGGAGAGGTGCTCTGATGGTACCTTTCGCAGTAAATGTCAAGTGTCTGAAAAAGAGAAAGAAAGCATACATTACAATTGACCCCGTTCATGAATATACAGTAATTAATGCAAACTACTCCGGTTGTGTGACAAATAAAAGCAAACCCACACTAGTCAGGTGCAATAGATAGAAGTAATGCAGATGTGTACAATACACCACCATAGCAAAGTTTGGAAGTTCACTTTGATATGTCCAGTGTTTTTTTTTTTTTTTAAGGGGACATTTCGAAGTGACCCTACACTTCTGAACAGAAGTATGTCTATGTGATATCATACCTAATCTCATAATTGCCTGCGGCAACTCTGCCTTCATGCGTACACCACTTTTCTGATGCCTAACATACTGTAGGCCATCTCCCATCTGACTTGCAATAGCAGCCTCTGGCTCCAGGCTGGGACTTCTGGATGGCTCCTAAAAAGAATAAACAGGAATTGCCATATGATTTGTTAATAAACAGCAATTGCCATACAAAACAAATCATAGCTTTAAAAAATAAGCAAGGCAATCAGATGTAGAAATAGAAATGATAATTACCTTGCCATGAGGTACCCTTGCCACCCTTGTCACCATCTATGTTACTTCTTGATATCAGTTTATTTATGAACATAAATAAAACACAAACACTTACACCATGTTGAGGGCAGCAGCCATGGCTAACAGACATCATCAGGGTAGTGCCATCAGGTAGTGCCATCAGGGTAGACCGACTTCGCCCTGGACAGTTGTTGACAGTTGAGCCCACAAAGTCATAACAGACACATGAAAGGAGGGGATAAACTAAACAGTTACAGACACAAATACAGTGCATGCATACATATTAAATGCTATATGCGTGTGTCTCTATTTGGTGAGTGAACTCACTTGCAGGCTTGGAACTTCTTCCTTATGGAAGTGACACACATTTGGAACATTCCAAAATGCACACAGCCTAAGTGTCTCTGACACAGCGTTCTCAGGGCAGCAGTCCTCACACCACCAACTAACAGAAGGAACAGAAAGAGGCTTACATTAATTAATACATTGCAAAACACACAGAACATGAAAAGACCATCACTGAAGCACTACTACACTCACATGCATCTTAAATAAACACATGCCTCAATGTAAGTCACCAAACATTGGGCAAATAAAGGCTATAAAATGAATACCATTTAGCCAAACACTACCCTTCACAAACTAAAGATCCCTTTACTTATCGGCATGATATTTCTGGTAATTGAAATTCCCCAAATGCTCCCCTTTCACATCCACTATTGACCCATCCCACGTGACGTCAGAGCAAAAGTAAGTGCCATTTTGGACATGAACTACCAGTAGTCTACCACGGCTAACACGCGGAAACAATTAAAAGGATAATCGAAAGGAATAGAACAACAGCGTCCTTTGGTAGCCTCAAAGTAACAATAAAGTTATCAACACATATCTTTGACATGTAATTTACGAAACTCAACATCAGGCCCATTCTAGTGCTGCATGGACTTGCTGATGGCCTTGGCTCATATTCAGTGAGGTGACGTTTTATGCAAGCATTGAGGCTTTAATCGTCTGCTTCGTGAGCGCAAGTTTGTCTTTATATTTTTAAATATGTGATAGAGATTTCTGGCATGCGTGTTTGCGTTTGCAAGATCAATCGCATGTCCGCGGGCAAAGCTTTCGAGAGCGAACACAATTTGACTAAATTAAGCTCTCCTCTAAACTGAATAGTATATTTCTCATATGCATAAGTGGAATCGAACATGGTCAACTTGTTAATGCTATGTTAATACCAGTGACGAGGCGTAAGGGACATTTCCGAGGAAGCCAAGTGACGAATACGTATTTTTTTGTTTGTTGTTTGTTGTTCACTTATCGAAGTGTAAAGTCCCCTCCGCCTGCGGCGTCGGGTCCTTATTACCACTTCGAACGTGCATTATTTTCCTATAAACGCACGGCGCATCGTTGATTATCCCTACTCTAACCTACAGACCATGTAAAAGACATAACAGACTGGACGAGGGTCATTGGTAACTGCAACACACACGCACTGTCTCTCTCTCCCTCCCTCACACATCTCCACACAAAGAAAGAATGCACAAAACAGTCCTGTATTTACAATAGTGATTGTCGGACAAGATAGGGCCTTAGCTCCCGGGAGAAAATGCCACTGGTTGATACTAACTTGTTTCAGTCTGCGACGTGCAGTTCGTTAAATGTGAAAGTAAACAAACCTTAGCTGCAATAAGATGGCGACCACCGGCTCCAGGGACGATCCCTCTGCTCACCCTGTAAATGCCCTACATCGCTGGACAGTGAAGGTGTTTTCTGCATTTTTATTTTACTCGTTTTTCATTTACGTTTTCTCGTCCATTGCATTCAAACTTCAGTCCACTACATGTCCAAAATGGCAGCCGCTCTTACTAAGGTCACGTGAGTGGGATGGGTCAATATGACGGATCTATGAGCTTGACTATGCAAAACTACAGTTCTTAAATTAGGGGTGAGATAACTTACACATCAGCCTACTTCATTCATTTGTTTTACTGGTCCTCTTTCCAGTTATAGCAACACTACATATTATGCATCAACACTACATGTATTAAGTTTAATGTTAACTACCCATGCCCCATGGAGTTCGCAAAGTAATGTTACTAACTAGCTGCTAACGTTAACAACTTTCACCTGTGTCTGTCTGCTAGCTAACTTCAGCCTTCAGCCTGCATGGTAACAGCCACTTTAAGCTAAGCTACTTGCGTCTGATATTTCATTCAAACTAAAACTCTACATTCATAACGACATATCAGACTGAATTATTGCTAGATATGATATTGACTATCATTCGAAAAATCCCACATGATGGTTAAGTTAGTTACTGGAAAAGTTAACATTAACAGCTAACATCGCTAACGCTAGCGACGTTAGCTCGCTAGTTCTAGCTATCGATATGTTGTATGCTGATTCTAACATGACAATAATGGCTTTGGTTAACATTTCATTGTGAAAACAATACATTTCTAATAAATTCCCGTTTTCAATTGGCATACAAAAGTACTGTAATTCTTACCTTGAATATGATGTTTGTACAGAGTTGAAGATTGCAGTCAGATTCATGGTTGAAAAGTGACGGTTGAAGCGAAGTCACTCTGGCTGGAGTTGAAAAGTCAGGGGTGGGGGATGGGAATTACTGCGTGTGCGCATGCGCTTATCAAGAGGCGATAAGCAGCCGTTATAAACAATCGTGGAAAATTATTAGGCTGAAATGTGTTATGCTTGCTCAATAGTGTGATCAAAGCCTTAATTCTTGACATCAAATTTACTTTCTCAACCGTCTCTGGTATGTCATTATGAGTTACAAGAAAGATAAGATTAAAAAAGGGAAAACACAGTAGGCTAGTTTACTTAACTATTTACAGTAGCCTAGGCTACTAGTGGCTATAGTGATTTGTTTACAGTAGTGTTTTGACTACTGTAATTTCTACGGTAACACTTACTACTGTAATTGTAGTTTACGGTAGAGGTACCGCATTTCCATTTACAGTATTTTATGTATTCACTGTGAAATGAAAACCAATTAAATACTGTGATTTCAGTAGTTTTACAGTAACTTACTGCCCAATTGTTGCCAGCAAGTTACTGTGAATACTTTTTACAGTAAAGGTACCGCATTTCCATTTACAGTATTTTATGCATTCACTGTAAAATGAAAACCAATTAAATACTGTGATTTCAGTAGTATTTACAGTAACTTACTGGCCAATTGTTGAAAAGAAAAAAGTTTACTTTACTATTTACAGTACTATAGTGGCTATACTGTGTTTGTTTTACAGTAGTGCTTTGACTACTGTAATGTCTACAGTAACACTTGGACTACTGTAATTGTAGGGGCGTTACTGTAAATTTTACAATATTCTACTGTAAAAAGCATATACAGTAGTGCTACTGTGAAATTTCCTGTAAATAACTGAATTTCACAGCCATTTTTTACAGTGTAGAATGTCCTAGTCGTAACAATAATTCATTTGGACTATTTCATTTTTAAACATTATTACCGGTAGGGGCAATTCCATATCAGTTGGAACAGGTCCGACACCATGGTCCTCAGTTTTTCCTGATTTTTGGTCCAAATGTTCCTCCATGTCTCATTAGAAGAAAACCAAAATTTTAGCTGGGTATCTTGTTTAGTTTCTGAGATATGGCTCTTCAAATGTGGTTAGACGCGTCCTAAAAAAAGGCTGAAAATTCCTGTATTTATTGAGCACCACTTTTTTTTAAACCCCTCTCCTCTCTTAAGGCTACCATATTATTTTCTAAAAATTTGAACACTGGGGCAGTACCCTGTGTTGTTGTCCAAAATCATAAAGGAATTACAGTCCTTCCCACCATTGGAGACTTATTCATCGAAACAAACCCATATTTGTTTTGAAAGCAATGGGGGAAAAAAAACTGTTTTTGTTCTCTTATGGTCATGAATGGCTAGCACTCACAGTTTTAAAACTCTACATATATATAGTCCATGAGTAAGAGAACATGTTGACAAAAAATTGAGAATGTTAGTTTTCGTATTTCGAGGCTATGAGCCTTCAAAGTTGGCCAAAATGGCGTTTTTTCCTAAAAATGCCACTTTTATTGCCTTTTTCCAAGGACAAGATGAAATGCAAATCCAACATTTCTTTTTTTCTGCAATAGTGTGGCACTTTGTAGATCATATGAATGTGGTAGATCCAACCTGTCCATTTTAATATCCCCACAGCACATGTCTGAAGTTAGAAAAAATGAAAAATAGTCTTGGCTGAAGGAGGTGTTGGTTTGATTTGTATGAACCTCTTAGAAGGACAATATGGGGTGTAAACCCATTTTTTTCTGTTTGACGGATCAGAATGCCATCCTGTAAATAGGATAAAAATGTTGTATCCCACTTTTACTCTTTAGTGATCCCTTAAAATATGTCCAAAAGTTGTCAAAAATGAAAAAGGTAACTAAATTGAGGGGCTTAAATGGCCAAGTGGATCAAGTCACACAAGGCTACAAATGTAATATAAGACAGATGAGATACTGAGGGAGAACACTGTGAAATGTTTAACCCTGTTACGATGGCCTTTGAACCCACTGTGTCCCTAATATCCTGTGATAACCGGAAGTTGGTTTAAAACAGGAGATAAACTTTAAAAAGGCTATATCTAGAGAACGGAAGGTCATAGAAATAAACATTCACTTCTTGCTTGATCCTCATGGTCGAATTATGTCTGATGGAGCAAATCAGATTGAGTCTACGACCTTCCGTTCAAGAGTTGTTCGCAAAAAACTATTTCCCATTGAAACAAATGGGAAAAAACAAAAAACTGAAATTTGCTCAAGTGTTGAGGCCAAAATCATGGTTTGAGATATTGTGTAGGAGTATGTTTCAGACCATTTGGAGTTGATTGGTACCCACTTTGTGTGACATAAAAAAAAATCCCCCCTTAGGGTTTAACTTATGGATGGATATGGATGACCAAAAAGTGTAGGATTTTCACTGGTCCTTGGGTTATGTTTATCTAAGTGGATCTCGGGTTAATTGTCCAGGGATACGTAAGGGATAATCAACGACGCGCCGTGCGTTTATAGGAAAATAATGCACGTTCGAAGTGGTAATAAGGACCCGACGCCGCAGGCGGAGGGGACTTTACACTTCGATAAGTGCATTATTTTCCTATAAACGCACAGGGCGCGGAGTTGATTATCCCGCTTATACCACTGCTACTATCATTTTCGTTTATTTTGCCGCCGTCTTAGATACAACATTGCTGTTTTTACCGTTACATTCACATTGGCGAATTAATATTCGAGTGTAATAAGCCCAAAAGAAGGGAACTACTTCATAGCCGTGCGGTATATAGAAAAATAATGCACGTTCCAAATAGCGCATCACAATAGGAAATTTGACCAAGCAGTGGTATAACATTAGAACAAATCACAATGCATGCTGCATCCAACGGTAACTCCAACAGCAACCAGGAGACAATATGCTTCATGCAGAAGAAATTTGTTTAATAAGAATGAACCTCAGTTAAGGACACAGTGGGTTCAAAGGCCATCATAGCAGGGGTTATACATTTCACAGTGTTCTCCCTCAGTATCCCTTCTGTCTTATATTTCATTTTTAGCCTTGTGTGACTTGATCCACTTGGCCATTTAAGCCCCTCAATTTAGTCGCCTTTTTTCATTTATGACAACTTTTGGACATATTCTAAGGGATCAATAAAGAGTAAAAATGGGATATAAGATTTTTATCCTGTTTACAGGATGGCATGCTGATCCCTCAAAAAGACTAAATGGGTTTACACCCCATATTGTCCTTCTAAGAGGTTCATACAAATCAAACCAACACCTCCTTCAGCCAAGACATTTTTTCATTTTTTCTAACTTCAGACATGTGCTGTGGGGATATTAAAATGGACAGGTTGGATCTACCACATTCACATGATCTACAAAGTGCCACACTATTGCAGAACAAAAGAAATGTTGGATTTGCATTTCATCTTGTCCTTGGAAAAAGGCAATAAAAGTGGCATTTTTAGGAAAAAACGCCATTTTGGCCAACTTTGAAGGCTCATAGCGTCGAAATACGAAAACTAACATTCTCAATTTTTTGTCAACATGTTCTCTTACTCATGGACTATATATATGTAGAGTTTTAAAACTGTGAGTGCTAGCCATTCATGACCATAAGAGAACAAAAACAGGTTTTTTTTTTCATTGCTTTCAAAAAAAATATGGGTTTGTTTCAATGAATAAGTCTCCAATGGTGGGAAGGACTGTAATTCCTTTGTGATTTTGGACAACAACACAGGGTACTGCCCCAGTGTTCACATGTTTAGAAAATAATATGGTAGCCTTAAGAGAGGAGAGGGGTTTAAAAAAAAGTGGTGCTCATTAAATACAGGAATTTTCAGCCTTTTTTTAAGATGCGTCTATCCACATTTGAAGAGCCATATCTCAGAAACCAAACAAGATAACAAGCTAAAATTTTGGTTTTCTTCTAATGAGACATGGAGAAACATGTGCACCAAAAATCAGGAAAAACTGAGGACCATGGTGTCGGACCTGTTCCAACTGATATGGAATTGCCCGTAGGCTACATGTTTTACGTTCGATGTAGGTTACACTGCGAGACATGTATAGCCTTAAAAAGACAATAACGCATTCACGTTGCAAGGAGGACTTATTTGAACAAGACGG
Source organism: Sardina pilchardus (assembly GCF_963854185.1). Taxonomy (NCBI): domain Eukaryota; kingdom Metazoa; phylum Chordata; class Actinopteri; order Clupeiformes; family Clupeidae; genus Sardina; species Sardina pilchardus. The sequence continues at coordinate 30,421,598 of NC_084995.1, read as the reverse complement.
TAGTCTCAGACAGTGGCGATTCTAGAGATTTGTAACAACAAGGGTGGCCCTAGTGGGGCACTGGTTAATTCAAGGGTGGCATTGTGGTGGTTTTCAGATTATATGTGATATTTTAGTCAGAATTCACAGGATGCATTCATGGTTCATAAGCTTTAAAATTGGGCCTACTGCCTTTGATCTTAGTGTGGTTCATAAGCTGTAACATGGGGCCTACTGCATACAGTACTGTATGTTCTTGTGTGTTCCTGTGTCTGGCATTTTTCTGCAAACATCAGCACCAGCATTAGCATCTGGTTTTGCTGAATGCACTTTCATCTAGAATATCTTAACTGACCATCTAAGCAAACCAAAGAGTTATATGGGACGGAAAGCCATATTAGGGCTGAACCCTCATGTTCAAGGGAGAGGGGAGGTCATCCGCTGGTCGGGTCCGAGAAAGGACCAGGTGAATCTTCATGATCAAGGGAGAGGGGATGTCATCCGCTGGCGGGGTCCGAGCTGGCGGGGTCCGATAGAGGACAATGGGAGGCACACTGTCTGAGGTACCAGAAAACTCGCCACACAACTAATTATGAACAACCATCCATAATAGAAATGTCAAGAAGAAAGTGTCTGAGAGAGAGTCTATATCATCCCCTGGCATATCAAAGCAAAGAAACACAAGAACACAAGGTCCGAGGAAAATGACATAAACTTTACGCTGATTGGCTAAAAGAATATGGGGTGATGCGAGCGGGGACGCCAAGAAGTGTGCATTAGGTATATAAGATTAGACCCTGCCATCTTAGGGAGGACGTTCATCGGGATGGCCAGCGGATGACACCTCACCTTCTCCCTATTGTCTTGACTGTCAGCCTGAAACTTTGTTTTCGCTGTACTATCATTGCAATATGGGGAATAAAGATCAACAGTCTACAGAAGTCTCCTGTCTGTATTGTCTCCTACGGACGCTTTGTTCCGGAGTGCTATTTAGTATATAGTTAAGTGTTAAGTATTAATTAGTGATAATTGGATTCGCATAGTGGAACAATTTTCCACGACAGAATTGGAGGTTCTCGACCGAGATGTTGAAAAGGACTCATCAAGAAAACAGTGACCGCCCCGGGTGAAGCAGGTCTCAGCAGCCGGTTCTCCAAGGGCCCTAAAAAACAAGGTAAGCGATTTTTGCTTATATGTGGGGGAATCAGGCTGCTGCTGACTTGTGAGTAGCTTAGGGACGGGGCTGTTTACTGAAGTCCTCAAAAAGAATAATGGAGACATAGAGGGGAGATTTGTTTATACTGTTGATCTTTAAAAGCGCATGTACATTTACGCTTATATGGTAGCTTTATGTTTTATGTTATCAGCAGTATACAGTATGTATACAAATAAAATGTTTTGTTTCAAATAAGTCGGGTGACCAGAGAGGCTCCGACAAGTATATGTGTAAGAGTAACATTTTTTGTTTAAAATAAAGTCGGGTGGCCAGAGAGGCTCCGACAAGTATAAGAGTAACATTTTTTGGTTAAAATAAAGTCGGGTGACCAGAGAGTCTCCGACAAGTATATGTGTAAGAGTAACATTTTTTGTTTAAAATAAAGTCGGGTGGCCAGAGAGGCTCCGACAAGTATAAGAGTAAAATTTTTTGGTTAAAATAAAGTCGGGTGACCAGAGAGTCTCCGACAAGTATATGTGTAAGAGTAACATTTTTTGTTTAAAATAAAGTCGGGTGGCCAGAGAGGCTCCGACAAGTATAAGAGTAACATTTTTTGGTTAAAATAAAGTCGGGTGACCAGAGAGTCTCCGACAAGTATATGTGTAAGAGTAACATTTTTTATTTAAAATGAAGTCGGGTGACAAGAGAGGCTCCGACAAGTATATGTGCAAGAAGTTTTTTTACTTTGTTTCAAATAAAGTCGGGTGACCAGAGTGGCTCTGATAAGTATACAGTGTATATATAAGAATAACATTTTTGTTTAAAATAACGTCGGGTGAAAGGCTCCAACAAGTATATGTGTAAGAATTTTTTTTTTTTTCTCTTTGTTTCAAATAAAGTTGGGTGACCAGAGTGGCTCTGACAAGTATATGTGTAAGAGTAAAATTTTTTGTTTAAAATGAAGTCGGGTGACAAGAGAGGCTCCGACAAGTATATGTGCAAGAATTTTTTTTCTCTTTGTTTCAAATAAAGTTGGGTGACCAGAGTGGCTCTGACAAGTATACAGTGTATAAGAATAACATGTTTTGATTCAAATAACGTTGGATGGGAGGCTCTGACAAGTATATGTGTAAGAATATCATTTTTGTTTCAAATAAAGTCGAGTGACCAGAGAGGCTCCGACAGGTATATGTACTGTATAAGAATACATTTATTGCTCTGACAGGCATATGTATTAGAAAGTTTGTGGTCCCAAATAAGGCAATTGAGTAAAAGTCAGACCACTCAGAATAAAAATTAAAGGTCTCAAATGAGTCGGTGATATCAAACAAGGCAATTGGTGAAAGAGCCAGACCATAAATATGTAAAGATATTGCAAACAAGGAAAAGAGCAATAATTGTGTTCAACAGTATTTGCCCACAGTTACTAAGCACAAAGGTGGGGAGGACTCGGGGGAGATCAGAAATCTCACACACACAGGCTAAAAATTGGCTCGCTGCCCAGAGTTGGCTCAGAGCCAAAATAATCTTAAACAAAACACATAGGCTAGTAGATCCCTTCATATACACGGCCACAGCTGGAAGGACCTTACACACACACATTCACTCACACACACACACACACACACACACACACACACACACACACACTCACACTCACACTCACACTCACACTCACACTCACACTCACACACACACACACACACACACACTCACACTCTCTCACACACACACCAATAGGCCCATCATATACACAGCCACAGCTGAAAGAATTTTACACACCTATACACACAGGCTAGTAGCCCCTTTACACACACACTGGCTAGTAGGCCAAAGGACCTGACACACACACACACACACACACACACACACACACACACACACACACACCAATAGGCCCATCATATACACAGCCACAGCTGAAAGAATTTTACACACCTATACACACAGGCTAGCCCCTTTACACACACACTGGCTAGTAGGCCAAAGGACCTGACGCACACACACCTAGGCCCGTTTGATACACAGCCACAGCTGACACAATAATTAGCTGACAGTAATCTTTACTATGTTTCTTTAAAGTTATTTTATAATTATTTTACTTTATCTTTATTTTATTTTTATTTTATTTTATTTTACAGCACTTTGGTCAACTGTGTTTGTTTTTTAAATGTGCTATATAAATAAATTGACATTGACATTGACAATCTTACACACTCACACATCCAGGCTAGTTAGTTAGCCCTTTACACAGAGGCACAGTTGAAAGAGAGGGGAAAAGAAAGCCTTTTGTAATTACAGAAGATAACCAGTAAACATCCCTAAAGAGCAAAGAGTCAAGTTATCAACATAGGCACTTGATAATAATAATTAGAGCTCCAGTAGGGGTCCTGAAGTGCACCACATTGGAAATAGACTGATGTTAGCACAAGGAACAGAGGTAGCAACCACATACCCCACTATTCAAGCAGAAGCTCTGAGAATTGTCTGCAGAGAAGAAAACTGTATAAAGTACATAAACTACAGAAGCTTAGCCTGAGACAGGGCAAGATAAACAGTACGGTAGAGTCATCATAAATAAGAGAAGGGAGAAGAAAGGAAAAGAGACCACTCTAACCTTGAGGACAACAAAGAAAAAACAAAGAAGATAACAACGTAATCACAGAGAACAAAAGGCAAAGGAAGACTGCTATCTAGTGGAAGAAGGAAAACAATCCTAACATCCACATAAAGGACCACAGCCAGTCTGAAGACCAAGAGTACTCGCTGGTAACAAGGTTGTGAAGATGGAGGAGGAAGGAATGACACCTTTGGAGGAAGTATTGAGAGAAAACAAAAGTTCTGAAAAAAGGATCAGAGAAATAAGCAAGAAATGGGAAAAAAGGAAAAGACCACTCTCCCTGGACGTATGATGGGACATTTGAATGGAACGTAATAGCTCAAATGCAGGAAAAGATCATAAACCACAAATCCCACGACAAGGGGGCCACAAGGCAAAGGAAAAGACAAGAAGAATTACAGACTCTAGCAGCCTTTGCAAAACTAGCTGAGCAAGAAGGGAGAGAGGAGGATGACCCGAACGAAGCGATGCCCTCAACACCAAGTGCACAAACAACACAAGATGAGGCCCACAGCAAGCCTGCCCGACAAGGACAAACATCCCCGACCCAGGCTACAGCACCAGGAGTCTCATACACGGAGGGACAACGACCATCTCCATACAGAGAAAAGGACAGACTGTGCCCTGAGATGATGCCACAACAGAGTGAAGATACAGAGAAGAAAGGTCAAGGGGTAGAGGGATCACGAGTACCTGCAATCCAAGCAGCCCTAGTGCTAAGAGAAGTCACCCTGGGAGGAGACCATATAGAAGTGTGGGAAGAAATAAAAAGAATGATGGAAATACAACACAAATCCCCATCAGAAGCACCACAGCCTTCACGACCATCAGCGCCTCCCACCAACCTCGAGGTCCATGAGCCCCCCTCAAGGAGAGAGAGGTCCGGAAAGGCCACGAAAGACATGGAGATGAACAGAGAGAGTCCAGTGGACACACGGAGGGCTGAAACAGAAGAGGCCAGAAAGTGGAGAGAGGTGTTTCAAAGTGAGGAGGAGGTGGCGGCGAACCATAGGCACGCTTTAATGCAATGGCAAGACGGGATGACCCACACCAGCACTCCAAAAACCCCAGAAAGGAAGAGAGGAACAGAGATGGCAACAAAAGATCAAGAACAGAACAAAGGAACGTCTCAGGAGCAACAGAGAGTACTGGAAGAAGAATACAATGTAACATCACAAAGAGAGGCTGAGAAAGTACTTGATCGCTGGAGTGACAAGAAAGCGTTCGAAGCAAAGGAATTAATAGATACACTCATGGAAACAGAAGATGATGCGTCAGAAAAAGAAAACTTGGTAGGCAAAGCTCTTAAAGCAATGGATGACGCTATGAGATGGATAGAAGGAAGAGTAAACGTGTGGGAATCCGAACAACACCAGAAATATAAAGACACCTTCTTGAAGTTCATACAAGAACAGAGGAAGAGACTAGATGGGGTCATACAGGAGATGGAGAACTGTGAAGAAGAAAGGATAAGGACAGAGCTCCTGGAACAAGAAGAGAAACAGCTGAGACAGACAAAAGAGGGAGAAAGGCCATCAAAAGAAGCAGCTGATAAAATCCAAATGGGAGAGCTAACAAAGGAAACTCATAAGACCCTGGGAAAAATATATAAGTGCCCCCAAAGTTTGGGAGACAGAAGCCAAGAGCAGGAGTGCTTACTGAAAATCCGTATAGAAAAGCCCAATACAGATCTGGACACAGACAAAAGCGAAGAACCCAGTGAAGAGGAAGACGACATGGCAACGGAGCAGGACCAAGATAACCTCATGGAACTATTCCAGGGACAACCGCAATTGCCGGAGAAGACCCAGACCCAGGCAACAGTACCAAATCTGCGGGGCCAACACACAGCATGTGCAGGGTGCCATAAACACTTTAAAGGCACACAAGGAGTGCGAATCCACCAGAGCAGGAGACCGGAATGCAGAGGAAGAGGAATAATGATGCTCCCAGCGATGATCCCACCCAGTATGATCACCACTGGACTCTTGGGACTAAGCAGAGTAAAGAACGGGATGGAGAAAGGCCTGGAGGAAATTTGGAAAGCTATGAAGAAAGGACTAAATGAGATTGAAGGAGAAGTGAAGAAAAGTTTAAAAGAAAACAAAAGGGAGCTGGAAAAATTAGACAAAGAAGACAAAAAGAAAAGAGAGAAGACACAAAAGGACAGAGAGAGAATGCAGAAAGAGGCCTCTGAAGAATCAGATGCAGAAGAAACACATGTGATGGCACCACTAATAATAAAAGAGAGAAAATCGTACTACCAACCATGGGCCCACTCGGACGTAAGCGGTCTCCTAGCACGGCTTCCAGTGTTACACGAGGCCGGAGGGCACTGGATTTCACAGTTCGAAACTCAGGTCCAAGGCCGTACGTTGGCGGTAGGAGACATCAAATATGTACTCAGTATGGTGCTGGGAAAGGCGGAGACAGAGGTTGTGCTAGAAAGAGAAAAGTTAGGGTATTTGATGACAGACAGCAGCCTAGACGCAAGGGACTTCGATAGCTATCGGCACCGAATATGGAAGGCCTTGAGAGCAGCCTACCCAAATCAGTACAGCCCCACAGCTGTCTACTTAGAGAAGCTCAAGGACGATGATAACCCAACAGCCTTTGTGGAGCGGGCAGCCCAAGAATGGACCGCCAGGATGGAGCAGCGGCCGGAGGACTCATACGCATCCACAATACAATTCAGACAGGCAGTTATGGACGTTTTGCCAAGACCAGTAAAAGCACAGCTGGAAAAAGACTGGCGCCTCAGGTGCATGACAAGGGATGAGTTCAGGCTAGCAGTAGCACACCATGTGACACTCTACAGACAAAGAGAGGAAAAAAAGGAGCAACAGGAGAAGGAGATTATGCGAAAACTCATCCAAATGCAGCTACAAGAGACAAAAAGCACAAAGAAGGCTGCCACCCAAGCCCCAGTGATGCCAGTCACAGACCCTGTGCCGGCTGGCCAAGCTCCTGCCCAACAGCAACAGCTAACACCGGTGGTGTTACAGCAACCAGTTATAGTACAGTCACAGCCAATGCCACTGATAGGGCAGACACTTCAACCAGTGATGTATGGGCCTATACAACAGCAAGGTCAGCAATGGTACCAGCAGTCCAGAGGCCGAGGTGGGCCCCTCCGAGGAGGATCTGGACAAGGAAGAGGAGACTACAGAAGAGGACAACAATGGAATCAACAAAATCAAGGACAAAGTGACATCCAATGCTGGGTGTGCGGAGGAGTAGGACACATTCCCAGGGAATGCCCAACTAGGGCTAACAGCCAAGGGGGACCAGCACCACCACCACAATGGCAAATTCGACAGAGTGGTCAGGCCCCTATGAATTATGGAGGACATCCAGCACTAAGCCAAGCCCAGTCCGGAAACCAGGTGACCCACTATGGAGGAAATCCACCACAAGGACAGACTCAGTCTGGCCTGGCTTCTCCCTATGGGGCAGCCTACTATTTACGAGGTCCGGAAAACCCATGGGAGGGTCAGTTCCCCGCTCTGACAAAGGGAGCTGATACAGAACCGATGCTGCAGGTTCTAATACAGGGCAGAGAGGTTAAATGTCTAGTGGACACGACAGCAACGTACACTTGTCTTCACCCAAACCCAAATGATGCCCAACACCTCCCCAGGGACATTAGGATACCAGTTTTAATAGCGGAACACACACCTGTCAAACTGCTGGGACGAGACGCATTGTGTAATCTCAGGCACCAAATTGAATGTTCCCCGTCAGGAACACAGATAACAGGTTTAGCAACCCAGACGGCTATGATGATACACGACCCCTCACAAAACTACATCCGGCAAGTTTACTGGCTCGGTGAGTTGGAACCAGACCTGGAACAAGAGATCTACAACAAGCATGAATATCGAATAAACAACCTCCATGGCCGCCTACGCGCACCAAGATGTCCTTTTCACTGCACAATCAAGTTTGACCAGACGCCAAACGAGCAGAGAGAGGAAAAGTGGAACAGAGAGATGGGCGAATGGAAACGTATCCCACTGGACATATTTGCAATAGTAGTGGCCAAAGAGGGAGTCGCTGCTCTAGTGAAATTCGTGAAAGGATGGGATATAGGCGTGCATTTTGACATGCCTGGAACAATGCCACATATCACCCTAAGGGTGGCAGTTGGGTACAGAGCAAGACAGATAGGCCCAGCAATGCTCAGAGCTCGATGTGCTAAGTGGAAATACACCTTGAATGATCGATTCCAGACAGCCAACGACCCAGAAAGCGGCCCAATGTTCAGAATAAAACTGGACAACCCGGTCACTGTGTGGGGAGTCCCACAGGTGATCAAAATTATGGATGCAGGGCCCCAGGGACAGAAGGAAGTATTTATGTAATTTCAACGTCATTGTGTAATACAGCAGTAAACACTCAAGTGTACTTGGTATAGCAACATGTTGCAGAACAATTAGAATATTTAAGCATAGTGTGCAACAGTGTTAAGAAGCATTCATTGAAGTTCACTCAAATACTGTGTAAACACTTACTTTGTGCATGCTCAATACTTAACACATTCATGATAGGAAGTAGGAACAAAGCATGGTTAATCTCAAAGCATAACATAAGAAAAAACTTGACTCCAAATTCTACTGGTCTTCACACTAACATGATTTTGTTGAATGAATTCAGTGTTGTGGCAAAATACGTTAGTTCCACGTAACATCATTGTTGTTTAAATTAATGTTTTGAGGTTTAGTAAATATGACAATCAATCTTTTCCTTTTACCCCTAGTAAATATGTTTACCTTACTTGATTCAATTAGAAAAAGCTACTGTAATTACTCCATCGAAATGACTATTTGAGCACAATAAGGATGTTTCCTCCAGAACTAGGCTGTTTCATGTAATGGTAACGTAATATGGTTTGATGGGGTGTGGAAAAATCATGATTGAAGGATGGTGGTCTTGAATCAGCTGCTTGATCTCCTTATTCATGGTGCGCATGATGTTAATCATTGCGCAAGGGGGGAGGTTAGGCAGCAGATTCTGGACAGAGGGTTTTGGGCACCATCACGTCGAGATTGTATTACTCATGTGTTGAAACATTATCACACCAGCGCAATAAGACATTTTAATGGAGGAAGTGAGCAGCCATATTAAACAACTTTCTCAAGTTCACAGGGCAATTTTCAGAGAACGGAGGAGAAGGGAAAGGAGACCGGAGGGGACCCAGAGCAGAGGACCCTACAGAGTAACCCAGGCCACCTCCAGAACAGCATGATGTGCCTAGGAGGCGTAGTGTTCTCTCTCCCTTATCTGTTTCTGCAGGTGCTGGTGATAAGGGGATCATACCAGGTCCAGACAGGAGGAGGTGGACACATTCACCCGATGCTGAAGCCATTCCCGAACCCCAGGTATCCAAGATGAGGCTTGCAGTCGACCCCACCACCATCCCTACAGCCGACTCCATCAGAGACCCTGCCAAGAACTCAGCAAGTGACTCTACGTCCGACCCAACTGTCCCTACGTCCAACTCTACGTCCACCCCGACAGCCAACCACTCTTTTGCCATCCCGACAGCCAACTACCCTACAGCCATTTCTGAAATCCCTGCAGCCAACTCCACAGTCATCTTTACAAACCCCTACAACAATGAGAACCACACTGAAGAGGCGTCTGGATCGGAAGGAGCGTCAGGATCAGAAGAAACGGAACCGGAAGGAGCACGAGGACCAGAAGAAGAAGGGGAAGCGCCGTGGTCGCCACCCCCGCACCAACAAGAAAGACTCTCTAAGTCTTCCCAGTAATAGAGCCTCAACAGAAGACTTCAGCCATGAAAACACTAAAGAATGGTTCCCCTGTCAAACGATACGCTGCACACAGAAGAACAGAGTGATATTCTGTATATAGAAGATTCAGATGCTGCTATATATATAGGCTACATTAAATACACCCAAAGGGAAACTGCTATGTGTGCTCGACAATAGCACCAAAACTGACAGTGCTGCCCATGACTGGAACATGCGAAGAAGTTGTAGCCGACATGAGATCAGGGAAAACGTTTCTACAGGACCGCTTCTCCCCGTTTCATTGCCTTATGATAATGGGGAGCCGAAGAGGGCGAAGACTAAATGAGATAGCAGTAAGGATGAAGCCCAACACCACCACCAAGGTGACAAAAATCTAGCGAAGAATAACGGTGAGAGATGTGCTAAGGACTACCCAGGATTGGGAACCACAACAATACTGACAACCCACCCATACATCAAGGTGCCAGAAGATGCACAGTTTGAGTGCTTTGAGAGCCCCTATGGACGAAAAGGCACACTGAGCCTCCAACACGACCCATTAAAAATACCATCAAGCACAGCAAGTAAAGCAGCAAAGATAATGACGAAGGCAATAAAAAATATAATGAAAGCCATTCCAAATATGAAGGAAAAAGGACCACAAATAAAAATGGAGGAGGTAGGAGTATTCGACGGAAACTGTTCAGCAGAGTGGGTTCGCCAGCCAAAGGATTTCACATTCCGCTTAGTTAAAAAAAGTGGACAAAAATGGACAGTCGCACCCCCAGACAATGCAACAACGACAATATTCTCTTACTACCCACAAGACGTTCCTCTAGCAGACGCCTGGTGGGTGTGTGGACGAGAGAGGGGAGCGCGAAACACACTCGCCCTATACTGGACCGGAAAATGCGCCCGAGTGATGCTGGCCCAGACGGCCCACATCATCACCTGGAAGCAAAGCAATGGGACAGTGACCAATAAAATCCCCAAGCCAACCACAACAACTCCCACGCCGATCAGAACAACTCTCAAAGACTCCTAAAAACGAACAAAGAGTCTGAAAGGCAGCCCGAAAAGGAAGCCTAGAGCAGCCACCTCTGGAGGAATCTACTTGGACGTATTTGGACAGCCAAAGAACATTCCAAAGGAATTCAAAGTATGTGACGAGGTGGTCGCAGGATCCGAGGCGGCTGCCATCCCAATCTATGGAGCAGCCGTAGGAATTGCTAAGAATGCAGAATGGATCAACACAATCCACTACAACCATCTACGGTTTATGAATGCCACCTCTGATGCATTTAATGCAGTGGACACAGGCTGAATAGAACCACCAGGATGGTAATGGAGAACAGGATGGTACTAGACGGGCTGGTGGCCAAAGAAGGAGGAGTATGTGCCATCGTGGGGACAGAGTCATGCTGCACGTATATACCTGGAGAAGATGGAGACATGGAGGATTTCACGAAGGCGATGAACAGAATTAAAGATCTAAACAAAGAAGCTCACGCAAATTCCGGAAAAGGACTGATGTTCAACATAGGCGACGTGTCAAGTGTTTTTGGGCCAGTGACTCAGTGGCTGAAGAACACCTATGGGTCACTGAGAGCACAGATTGTGGCGATTCTTCTGAAGATACTACTTTGGGGCCGTCCTTGTGATAGGACTGTTTTACTGACTCATCCAATGCTGCAGAAAGATCTTTTCCAAAACCGTGAAAAAAAAAAAAAAAAAAAAAAAAATGATGGTCATGGAGAATGTGTATGAAGACATGGACAGTTAGGGAAAAATAAAATGATTTATCTAGCCCTTAGAGGCACCCATCCCTACACAATGATACATAAATATTATGTTTACACATGTCCACACACTTATGTAAACACTGATTACACACGCCCACACAATAATGGTAGATAACACAAGTGCTATTTTTTGCACACACCCCCGCACAACACTGACAGGTAACTCACAAGACATGTACCTGCACGCCCAGGTGACAGAGGAAAAATAGCAGTCATGGGCTGTGACCTGAAACGAATAAGTCGCCCCAAAAACTTTAGCTGCGCAAACAAATACTTATTACTCTTATTATTACTTAGTAGATGGAACTTAGAGTTGTGGAGGATTAGCCCTCATTTGCAAGGCCGTCCAGCAGAGTTGGATAACTCTTGCTTGTAATGCTTGCTTGGAACCTACAAAAAGATGCTCTCACCCCGGCCTGCCATATGCTCACCCCAACCGCCTGAAGATATGGTGGAGTTTGTGGCTCAGACAGTACCCAAGGACGGGTAGGACCCCACTTTGGTCAGCAGGGGCCACCTAGACAGGGTACTGGCGGCACTTCTCCATGGTGTGGCGTGCACTTGCGACCAGTGACGCCCACCCAGCCCGAAAGGGGCATGTATGTGGTGGTACTTGTGAGATATCCAAGGGGGGTGATGCTACGGGACAACAGGCGGGTGGAGCATGTAGATAGTATAACCAAACTATAATCGATATATAATCAACATATCTACTGGATTATATCACATATAGTCATAGCGAACGGATTGTCAGATTAGGGACAAAAATACTCATGACATTGTTAAGAACCACTGATTTGGCATGATGGCCGTTGCATAAAATTTTATTTTATGTTTAGAAGGACTAACTTACCAGTCACTTCTATAGGGACAAATCCGTCTCGGGTCCTAGCCATTGTTCATGGCAGGAAATTGGTCTTTCTGTCACCTGATCTGGGCGTCCCAGGTTTGATCATTAGTATTAATATTTACACATAATATAATCTTAAAAGTATTGTTTACACATTACACAAAACATAACCTTGATAGTATTAGTATTCACACATAGCCTAATATAATATGGATCATATTACTATTTACACATGCTTGATATTAATTGTGGGTGTTTATGGAATCGTTTAACCATTTTTTCAGAAGGGTACTTGTCTGGGCACACACGGATGGGTGTAAGCCAGTTGGAAAAAAAAAAAAAAAAAAAAAAAAAAAAAAACTTGTGACAATTCCTACATGATGTTTGTATATGACCATTATTCATATTAATAATGTCTTGTCATCATTTAATTCCCTGAAGTCATGGTATATTACGTTTTATAGTTACTATAATCATCACTTGTTTCAGGGGACAATTATATGTGGTGTTCCCCAGTGCATGTTCACGCGTTTTGATGTAATGCCATGACAGTATATTCAGTCACATGGCGCATCGTATATGCTGTCAACTGTGGAGTGAGGCTAGTTTAGCCTCAAAGGGGGGAATATGTGGTGGTTTTCAGATTATATGTGATATTTTAGTCAGAATTCACAGGATGCATTCATGGTTCATAAGCTTTAAAATTGGGCCTACTGCCTTTGATCTTAGTGTGGTTCATAAGCTGTAACATGGGGCCTACTGCATACAGTACTGTATGTTCTTGTGTGTTCCTGTGTCTGGCATTTTTCTGCAAACATCAGCACCAGCATTAGCATCTGGTTTTGCTGAATGCACTTTCATCTAGAATATCTTAACTGACCATCTAAGCAAACCAAAGAGTTATATGGGACGGAAAGCCATATTAGGGCTGAACCCTCATGTTCAAGGGAGAGGGGAGGTCATCCGCTGGTCGGGTCCGAGAAAGGACCAGGTGAATCTTCATGATCAAGGGAGAGGGGATGTCATCCGCTGGCGGGGTCCGAGCTGGCGGGGTCCGATAGAGGACAATGGGAGGCACACTGTCTGAGGTACCAGAAAACTCGCCACACAACTAATTATGAACAACCATCCATAATAGAAATGTCAAGAAGAAAGTGTCTGAGAGAGAGTCTATATCATCCCCTGGCATATCAAAGCAAAGAAACACAAGAACACAAGGTCCGAGGAAAATGACATAAACTTTACGCTGATTGGCTAAAAGAATATGGGGTGATGCGAGCGGGGACGCCAAGAAGTGTGCATTAGGTATATAAGATTAGACCCTGCCATCTTAGGGAGGACGTTCATCGGGATGGCCAGCGGATGACACCTCACCTTCTCCCTATTGTCTTGACTGTCAGCCTGAAACTTTGTTTTCGCTGTACTATCATTGCAATATGGGGAATAAAGATCAACAGTCTACAGAAGTCTCCTGTCTGTATTGTCTCCTACGGACGCTTTGTTCCGGAGTGCTATTTAGTATATAGTTAAGTGTTAAGTATTAATTAGTGATAATTGGATTCGCATAGTGGAACAATTTTCCACGACAGAATCTAAACAGAAACAGGCTCAAGTTGTTAAATTAGCACACATGCATGCAAATACAGTTTTCAGCTCTGAACAAAACCCCAGAAATTAGGCCATTTTAGCAAAAGTGGAAGTGTGAAATGTTTTTTTGCCAGTGGTTCTTAACTGGCCTGGTTTTGGAACCCACAATTTCGCATGTTCAAAAAGTTGTGAACAAATATATTTTTAGCGTTCAGGCAAACGAATATGGTGAGGTAGCCTACATAAGACACGCAAAGTGCCTGGCCTACTTGTTTGGAAAAAGCAGATGTTTGGCATCACATTTGTGAAGTCTTTAACTGCTGATACCTTTCAAAGTACTACACGACAGGTTTGTCTTTGACAGGGGTGCGTTGTTTCCATGTGAAATTTTAGTTTGGATGGTTTTATGCTCTCATGTGCACCCCACACTGTCTTATTTTGTCCTCAATTTAAGTGAATCATATTCTATCTTACTTCAAGTATTAAGGGTTGGAGCCAACTTGCGTTGCATGATATCTTAAAATGATGCATACTTTTATAAAATTAGCATTATGGGCTCTATTCTCAGGATCAAATGGGCATTGTCGCAAGTCAGTCGCGCAAGTTACTTTGGGGACGGTCCTAGCGCAAAAGGCTATAATGAAAAGTGAACATTGCGCTCGGCGCAAAGTCAAAAGGGGTTGTCTTAATTTACTTAATTAGTCGTGGGTGTCTTTTGGGCGTAGCATGCAATAAACCAATTAGATTTCACACTCTCATTCCCTTTAAAAGCCTGGCGCATTGTTCAATGGCCTGTTGGTATTATCATGGCGGATTTACCTGGGTGTCCAGAAGAGACCGATTTGCTTGTGCATGAGGCATGGGCTGCCCGTAATGGAGGCTAAGCCTTCCCAAATTTTATGCTGGAAAATTGTGAAAATAATGTACATGATGTGTGAATATTTTCTAACACGGATAGTTCCGGTCCTTGATGATGATTGGCTGAATCGCGTTTGATGCTGTTATAAAATCCAACACAAATCTACACCTTGACCGCATTTCGTTAATGCAGCACTACCACAATTTGCACGAAAGTTAAAGTGGTTGCGTCTAGATGTTGCATGGCAACCATTTATATGGAGGAAATATTTCTTGGCGGAAGAATGATTATCTATGAATTGTTGATACATTTGTCATTGCTGTGCCTTTGTTTCATGAAATTAAATTGACGTATAGTTACCGAAAATATAGTTAGAAAAGCAAGCTAAGAACGAGCTGTTTAATGCCAGACGTTAAAGGTACGCTAGAACAAAACTAAAGGTAACTTAGCCATAGGGCTGTGTAATGTTGTCTAAATGAGCAGGTCACTGTTAGACGTTGTTGTATTATTGCATGTGGATGTTGTTATGCTATGAAGGGTACTTTTTGCTGACCAATATAGGAACCTAAAACCGAGAAACGGACAAATATTATTTAATTATATTCGGGCTGCGCGCTCCTGCTGATGAAAGAAGTAGGGTGTGTGCACGCACTGTGCACTCTTCCATATCCCCAAGCCTCATGCGCTCATAAAATAGCCTTTCAGCTATGCGCGAATGATTCCCGACTAGGTTTTTCCTGGTCAGTGGCGCACTTTCTGCATCCATATATTAGCGACTGGCGAACTTTGCGCTGGACCACACCTCATCTCTTCACTGACACGCCCGTTAATCGGGCCCTATATCTAACATGACCTGTCACATGACCTTGTCTATGTCCTTGCCATGGCAATGACTGATATAGGCTACGAATAAAGTTTATCAAAAATAACGGGCCAATGATAGATCTGATCAGGTAGCATTTTAAATTGGAGATTTTTAATTTCTTTTTAGCCACAAGCTCTGCGACCCATCACTCGGATCATACCACAACCCACTTTTGGGTTCCGACCCACCAGTTAAGAAACACTGGCCTAATATGTTATCTTTCCACAATGTCAATATTACATTAGGCCAGTAGACTAGGCCTATTTACAGTAGGCCTACAACATAACAATACAACATTGTACAACTTTCAACTTCAACTTTCCGTCTTTATTGTCCCAAAAGGGCAATTGGTTGTGCAGCAAGACATACACTTATAGACAACACAAATAACAAAACAGGACAGACCATAAAGTGCAGTGTGCACATAGACATACAAAGATGTACCTGATAAAAGCAGAATAACATAAAAATAAATTAAGTAGATTATAAATAAACATCAAATGAAGTGAACTATTTGAGATCAGTGTTTAGCAGAGATATGGCACATGTGCATCAGTTCTAGGCTCAATTTCATTTCCAGGGAAAGGTTTTTATTTTTTATATTATAGCTTAGTCTACAGCAGAAATAAGTGCATTTGGGGGCGTGGCATCACGCCCCCACATGCTTTCCATCGTGATGTCTGTCAACCATCACGATGGGCCATCGGCACAACCCTTATTCATTTCACCAAGTTTCTCTGGTGGCTCTAGCGCCACCAACAGGCCAAAGTTGGACGTGCGTTCATGCACGTGTCTTTTGACTCCCCTGCCTAACCTTTGACTTCCCTGGGAATTTAACACAGGGGTTCCAATACTTATGACCCTCACTATTTTAAGGAAAAACATGTATTTATTTACGATACATTATTCATTCTCAAAGATAATGTCCTTAAAGGGAAACTATGCAGGTTTGGCGATTACATCGCCGGCTTTTCTTTTTCACTTGTTTTACGTTTGCAGATTTCTCTGCAGAGCTTCCCCTACAGCTTTAGCATGTATGTTTTATTTTCATGCGCATGATCGTGAGGCTGGAGAGTGACTTTCTCTTTGTCAATGCCACCATCCCGGTGGCACAAAACTTGCATGCATGTTATTCTAGTTTTTAATTTTTTATAAATTTTCAGAACTGTTGACTTTTTTTCCATTATTTTGACGTTGTACAGCTAAATTTGTTTTGATTTCAGGCTAAGACAAAAAAAGTAACTATTTCAAAAGGGTATGATGACTTTCTATAGGCACTGTATATATATATATATATATCATTGCACACCTTTGGGTGCACCATAATGCCCAGTTCCCTGACAGCAATATCAATTTAACTTCTTCTAGGGTATAATATTAAGGGTGTTTACTTCCTCCTGGTGGATGTTTGAGGAAGAGCAACAAGAAACCAAAGTGGGATTGTTTTGTAGGGCTTTTAGGTGCCCTACACTGTTTTTAAAAGTACCTGTCTCAAAAACACTGTAACAATATGAATTGTTATCATTTTCTAAGGGTTTATTTAGCTGGGGTCAAATTGCAGTGCCATCCAAAAGACCATTGAATGTTTTTTTTTTTGTTTGTTTTTTTTCAGTTTCTCTGGATTCTCTATGATGAAATCCTCAAATCCTTCACAATTTCATGAGAAACAATTCTTATGTTGTCTCATAATTTGCCCACACAGGTTTAGTGATGAATACCTCTACCTCTTTACTTCTGAGAGACTTGGATGTTCTTATATTCTATCCCAAATCATGGATCCAGTACACCTATTTGGTTGTGAAATGTCCCTCTTTCTGTTGTCTTTATCATTGCACAACTTGCAGCCTTAGTTGCCCCTGTCCTAGTTTTTTTTTTAGGTGTGTTGGATTTGAAAATGTGCTTATTTTCTATGAAATAGTCAAATGTCTCTCCTTCAACATTTGATGTTATTTTTTAACTGTCTCAATTAAATATGTTTGGTAAATCATAACATTCTTTGTAAGTATACATACCCCTATGTTAAAGTTTAACTCCGGCGAAAATTGACCTCATGGCTCTTTTTCTACATAAAATAAGCCGTAATATATAATAAATCACCAATTCAATACTCATTATTGAATGCTTAGCTGTAATAAAACATTTTCATACTATTTTTAAAGCAGGCATAGCTGCAGGCATGCCATTGGGCTATGGATTTCTTTAGGCTACAGGATTGAACGGGCACTGTAGTGTTTGTAAATTACACAACAAGTAACCTTTGTGCAGGTCAGCAGAAAAACAGTTCTCTGCAGCTTCCCGATGACAAATAACCAGTGTTGTGCACGTTCACACTCTTCAGTAACTAGTTCAAAGTTCAGTTCACACACGTGCAAAGTGAACTGTTCACGTTCATAGTTCACCATTTTTAATTTTGAACTAGTTCAAATTCAGTTCATTTGAATGAAAATCTGTTTCTGACGGAATATAGGCTACAGCCACCTGTTGTTCTCATCTAATTGAGAATGTCCGTAAATTGGGCTTTATTTCGCTGGGCAGATACATTTCTTTTAGGTCTATGGCAGATACCGACGCCTAATAAATGCGGCCGCGCATTTATTAATAATTAATAATAAATGCGTCAGCTGTGCATGCCTGACGGCAGAAGAGTGTAGTTTTTACACCGGGGGTATGGAGGAGGCTGCCTTGCTGCATTACCTTACCAGATGGATCAGTGACATACTGTAGGGCTCTTTGAACACGTTATGCATCCCTCTATCATCACTGACAAGTGCAGAATCTTTCCGCGATTGCATTCATATAGGCCTAGCAGCGGTTCTGTGTACAATGCATCATGCGTAACGTGATCATGGGTAATGTAGTAAGGTAGTGCAAAGCTGTAGTTTAGGAGTGGCGCCCGTGGGCAGTGAGTGTGACAACGACATACTGTTTCTGAATTGCCAGCAGATAGTGTCACTCGACTTCTCAGGACAAAATAAATTCTATAACGTTTAATTGGACATCAACAGTGACGTTCGTCGTTCATTTCCCAAAATCTGAGCGAATTCACGTTCAAATTCATTATTTACAAATGTGTTGCGTTCAGTTCAGCGTTCACAGAAAAATGAGCGTTTTCAATGAACACGTTCTTTTGAACTCGTTCATGCACAACACTGCAAATAACCCATATGAGGTTAGATTTTGTCTGTGAAGCTACCGACATTTAGCCTGACGACGTCATACTCAAAGCCATCGATATATCGATGGCTTTGGTCATACTCAATTCTTGTCAGAAAAAGGATATAGGCTGGGCTAAATTTCGGTCTGGCATTCAGGCTAACTGACATTGTGAACTGGCCAATATTCATAACCACAACAATGAACAGGCTAGGAGCTCTGTGTTTTGCTGCTGCTATCCTGGTGGTCACTGCTGATAGATATGACTCTCTTTCTCCTGAAGACAAAAAACTCACCAACCAACTAATCGAAATAGCTAATGAAAAATTTGCAGGATCTGGGAAACATTTAGACTATTCAGAACAGCTGGAAGATACGGTATGACTCTTTTGTTATCACTGTCTGTAATTTGTGTAGTTTAAAACCGTTTTATTTGTCCAAGTCATCTTTTTTTTTTTTTTTCCTTTTTTTCTTTAAAGTATACATTGAACAGAATTTGCTCTGTTTTTGTGATACAGTACGGAAGAGCCAGTTTGAGAATATTGTTGAAGCCAACAACATGCCAGCGAAGCAACAAGGACTTGACACACCGACCAAACTGTGCGGTTCGGGAAAATGCTAATGTGAGTATTATACAACAGTGGTTACATGAGACACTTTATTTCACTTAATTGAATTTATTCCATTTTAAATTGATTTTCATAATGCTATCTGATTTAGAGAGCAGGACAGATGAGGAAAATCTATAGGCCTACTGTTGAAGGTGTTATGCTCTTGGGTTGTCTTTGACATCCAATTTTTCAACAGTTAACATTTTGAAGTTGTATGTTTGAGTTTATCCAATATGACCACACAAGGAAAATATGTAACAGTGTTTGTTGTTCTAGCCTCAAATTGACTGTATTGCTTGTGATGGCTTCTTTGTTGACTGTCAGCGTCAACTTGAACTGTGGAAGGTAAGATCCATGATTCTAAAATAAGATGTTATACTTAGACAATCAACATTAAGAATTAAGTATTTGAAGTTTATAATCTTCATCACTCTTTGCATTTATAATCACTGTGTGGAAATTGAGAACTGATAGGCTACCTATAGGCTATGGTGAATTATTGACACTGACACCAGAGCAGCTGACAATTCTGAGGATTTTACAAAAACTGTAACTTATAGCCTGCACGAAGCCACATCCTGAACTAAAAGAGAACCTCAATGGAAATATCCATTAACATTTGCTTTTAGTCTAGGGCTAGGTTAATCTGGGTCCCTTTGATAATCCCTAATTAGGACTCTTGGACTGGCACAATGTAGGTTCAAGGCTACAGTAAAACAAATCATCAAATTAAAATATAATTCTAAACATTTTTTTTATCAAATCTGCTAAATCACATGACCATGTTTGTAATTTTGAATTAACTTTGTTTCAGACTGAGGCTATCAGAGAGCAATATTGCGGAGTCCATCGTATTGGACAATATGGAGTAGCATTATCACTTCCAAGTTCAAGTTGAGTGGACCGCTTAGCCTACTTTCTATGTCATACAAATAAAAAAGATATGATGAACTTATAGCCTACAGTATGTGTTGTAAAAGTGTGAAGACATGATCTGACTGGGCCTGGCCTTCAACAAATCTAAAAGCCAATTCACAAACAAATGTGTGTTTTTTTTCAGTCTGACTATAGGCTACTATGAGTTAATCACCTCATGAAGGTGAATTCTACCAATCCAAGCATTTTTGCAAAACATGCCAGTTGAGGCTACAATGGCCAAGATAAGACAGAGAAGCTCTTGAGAATAATTTGGTCTCTCCCGACAGTAAGACAGGCTTGCAACCAAGACTTGGAAGTCATGATGACACATGTAAAACGATTTCCTGTCCTAAGAATGTGTTATTTAGCCTATCTATCTTGATCAATAAAGCAACAACATTTCAACACTGAGCAGTGAGCACCTTATCGTGTGCTACCTACAGACGATAGGCCTACCAGATGTCTCCAACCTTTTTATCTCTAAAGGGCTACTGTGAAAAAATGAACATGTCTAAGAGCTAGGCCTACCGATGTTTTGCAGACAGTTAATATAGGCCTAGGCTCATAAGTGTTTCTGGTAGTGATGTTATCCGTGAACCCCCTGCTTCGAGGCGTGTATCGAAAACATGAACCAATTTGGGATGAAGCTTGTATCGGAGCTTGATTCGTTTGGTGATAATCACGTGACCAGTGACGTCCGAAGCTTCGTTTCACACACACCCATGTGACTGCTTCGAAGTTTGATTCAAAGCCGTAGCGCGACACTGGGCGGGGGTTTAGGTTCACTGTGTAAAAGCACTTCGCCAATCAATTGACTCAAACTGACTTGCCGACGCATCAAGTCTGCTGATGGCACACAAGTCAAGTGTCTGGACTCGTGGCCTTCTTGTGAGCACGCGCGACCCCCGATCAATCTCTTCTGTTTTGCGAGTTCGAGTCCGGGCGTGTGCAAGGCGCGACTGAATCGCGCAGGTTCAACACAAAACAAGTTAGAAGATCCCTAAATAACCTTAATCATCCATGTAATTATTTATTTATCCATTAACTCATGTTCAAGATGTATTCATCTTTGACTCACAGACATTCATAGCTAATAACTACGAAACAGTCTGTGACACAAGGCTATCCTAAACTTTCACCACTAGATGTCCTCATAGAGTTCTGAAGCTTCGAGTACTGAACCTTTTTTCGATACAATTGGATTGAATGCCTCACTGGTTCAGAAAGCTTCAGTTCGCCATCACTAGTTTCTGGCCTAGGTGAATTGTGAAGTGAACATGCCACTGACAGAAAAAAAAAGTCCATCAAACATTGATATTCTCATCCTCCCTATGCGACAAAAGAGGCAGAATTGCCTAGCCTGATGAGATGAAGAAATGATGATATTTTAGTAAGCTACATTGTGCTTTTAAACTAAAAGTAGCCTACACTCACATGTAGAGACCCTGCTAACTTAACCTTACGAGTAAACCAGTCTGCCTTCGATAACCGAGAAACCGGCTGTCGAAATTTCAGATGACACGCCCTCTGTCCTACTGCCTGCCGGGAAGATGGCCGACACCGGGGGTTCTAAGTGAAGTGCGGTGATCTGTCTTTCACAGGAATCCGCTGAAGATCGGAGGTTATGAGGGCACATGCATTTCATGTCAACTTTTTTTGTGGTGGAGGTCTTTCTGTATCCAGCGCTGTTGAATTGGTTTTCCTCAGACACAACGTCAGGAACGTGTGTCACTCAACCATTACGCGTTACTCTTCGCTTGGCATTTAGCAGTGGTTAACGCGAACTGTTATTAGTCGCTAGCGAACGTTTACACTAAATTAAATGCCGTGACATGATGGGTTTAAACATGTAACGTTGACTGGACTTTTTGCGTGCTCTTTGACAAGCACACTCTTAACAGTTGCATACAGGTGTGCATTAATATGTATATCGGTGGCTGATAAAGTGAAGTAATACCGTAAATGTTCATTTGTACTCTTTTGCAAGATTTTCCTCTGGATTGCAATACACTTTACGCGGCTAACATTAGCTGGCAAAACTGTTAAAGCAGTAATCCAGTTAGCTAGCTACATAGCATAGCATGCTATTCAGAAAGCTGTAAATTAACCCAGGCTAGCGAGCTTGCTAAGTCAGGTCAATATTTCTTAGCATGCTAGCGTTGCTAGTTTGCAACCCTTTCTTGGCCTACTGTATAATAACGAGCTGTCTTTCACAATGACAAATGACAGGCCCAGTGGTGATATTCTAGTCGTATGTGTAACATAAACATTGCATGTTTGATTTGTTTGGTCCTTGAGAAGTTGGACCTAAGTGGCCAAACGCCCTCTTCGTCAATTTACCTTCAACGCTAGCCAGCTAGCTGGCTGTGAAAATGCTGTAACTTCTGTTACATTAGCTAGCTTGCTCATCACATTTGGGAGACATTCATCATCCCTGAAGCCTGGACTTCCCCCCCCCCCCCCCCCCCTTAAAGTTCGGATCAAAGATGTAAGTACCAACAACCTTACCCTGGGTAACCCATTTACAATACATGTCAGATATCCAAGTGTGAATACCTAGTGCTTATAATGGTTAGATTCCAAAGTGTCTTATTTTGTGTCAGCCATCACCAGTTGATCTTGGTTCTTAACGCAATGAGGCTGACAACTGACTACACTGGAAAACATTTTACTGTTTACGACTTTTATCCTGGCTGTGTATGTCCTGTCAAAATTATTAAGTTTCACTGTAAATCACTGTATCCTCATTGATGTTTTTTGTCATCACAGGGGCCTTAACTTTGCCTACTTTGCTACTTCCTTTGTAGGTGTGATGTCTTGTGGCTCAGTTATGGACCACACGATGTACCATGCCGTATCTGCCCCATCGACTAGGCTGCCTAACGCTTGGCAAATTCCCCTTGCCCCACCAGGACCTTAGTCAGCCTACTGCTCTCTTGCACAGCATGTACACTACACGCTTGTACAGTGGTAGTGGCGGCAAGCCGGGGCGACGGGTGGGCCTCGTTGGGGCAGGGCCGCCCATGCTGGAGAACCATCACCACCACCACCACCACCACCCACTTCCCCATCACCCTCAGGTTCAAACCCCCCAGAGCTACCCCCCTGTCTACCAGGGCCGCCTGGATGGGCACAGGCCCCACTACCAGACCCTCCACCAGCACTACCACTCTCACCCCCAGTCCCAACACCTGAGCTCACAGCACTACCAGCAAAACGCCCATCTCCACCATGCCAAAAAGAAGACCTGGAACTTCATCCACGAGAAGATGAGCTACGACACCTTCTTCACCATGAAGCGGCTCATCGACCGCTCGCGCGGCGTGGATGAGGTGCTCCGCTGGGTCACCCAGAACCCTGGCAAAATCTCGCACAACCATTACCCCATCGCTCTGCAGAAGATAGGCCAGCTGCTGCTCCTGCAGCAGGCTGGGGTGGCAGGCTCTGGTCCTGTGGAGGGCACCCTGGTGACCTCTCCAGGGGGGTCCGGTGGAGAAAACCCCTGCCGGCAGATTCTGGATAACCCTGACTTCCAGACACTCTGCAATGCTATAGTGAACGACTGCTCCAAGTTTGACAACTTCAGCATTGTTAACTGCCTTTATGCTGTCGCTGCACTAGGTGAGTGAGCACTTGTCAAGCAGGATACCAGTGGCTCTGTTGCTATTGTTCTTGCTCTCTTGTCTATTGGTGAACGGATTTTGACATGGGTTGTTGAGCTGTTGCAATCATGTACTGTATGCAGCCTAACCTGTTAACAATGTTTTCCTGTCTCAGAAAAGTGCCAGCTTGGTCTTAATGAATAATAATATGCCAAAAAAAAAAAAAAAAAACCTTTCCCATCAAAGTAAGATAGAACTGACACATGCAATCTTCCCCCTCAAATGTAATTTCTCCAGGACTTCCCAGCGACTCTCAGATTGTTCAGGTCTTGGAGGGCGAGTCGCAGAGCCGCCTGTCCCAGTTCAACCAGAAGGACATCTCCATGGTGTTCAGCAGCAGCATGAAGCTGCACCCCTCCAGCCAGCACCCGCTGATCGAGGCCTGCTTGGCGGGTCTGGAGAAGAACGTGGAGCGCGAGCGCCACCCGCAGACGCTGTTCCTGCTGCTCTCCTACTACCGAACCAAGTGGCGCGCCCTGCAGGCGGGGGCGGCTGAGGCCGAGACGCCATCGCCGGAGCAGCTGCTGCTCAACCGCAAGATCCTGAGGCTGGTCAAGCACACGCTGGCCAGTGTGAGCAGCGTCCGCGACCACGAGATGGCGCTGCTGGACGAGATGTTGTCGGCGTGCGCGCGCGAAGCCAGCAACAAGAGCCTGGAGCTCATCTTCAGCTCCCACCTCTTTTACCAAAACAGGCAGGAGAAGTTCATCATCAGCCTCTCTGGTGAGAGCAGGTTCCTTGTTTGTCTCAATTCCTGGTTTGTCTTTCGCTTTATGTGTGTTGTTTCTGGTTATTAATCCGTTGTAGCTGTTTTGAAGTATAAACTGAGGGAATACATTTAAATTATTCCATCCTTTTATTCTTCAACAGAGGAACTTCCCAAAAAAGCAGACAGCATAACCCCTTACACCATGTCGCTCATCTCCAAATATGTCGCCCGACACCGACTTCGAGAGACCCGCCTTCTTGACACAATAGCCGACTTCCTTGTGAAGAAGGGCGAGTACCTGGACAGCAAGGTCAGTGCTGTTTTCATTTTCGCCCCAGGTTGGGATGTCGTGTAGGGAGGAAACATTTCAGTATAAGAAGATTGTATCTCATAGTGCTGTCTTCCTGTGTAACCAGTGGAAACAAGATTTTCTTAAACTCTTGGGGTGACATTACCAACGTCTATGAACGTAAAATCTGTACATTTCCCACACCTTAGGTCACCTCGAATGAAATTGTATGCTAAGTGTGAAAATAACTGTAGTGTAATAATGTGCATGTGGAGCAGATCAGAACACCAGAGTAAAGCAATCGGATCCCTCAACAAATGAGTTTCCACCACAGCGTTGATGTAATGGTCAGTGTCTCCATAACGTGTGACCCCTGTCTTCTCGTTCAGGTCATCCAGAAACTAGTGTTCCCATTTAGCCGCATGAGCTACCGGCCTGCCAATGAGGGTCAGTTCTTCTCCAAGCTGGAGGCTGTGTTGGAACTGAAGGCCCTGAGCTCTCCCCTGGCCACTGTCAACATCCTCATGTCGCTCTTCCAGCTGGGCCATTTCCCAGGCCTGGTGCTGCACCGCGTCTTCTCCCCGTCCTTCATCACCAACGTCACCAGTAAGATCACTTAATTTATCTCACTGCTGCTGACCTGTTGATTTTGCAGCTCACTGAGGATTTGATTTGAATTTAAATCAGCAGAATGCCCCACAGTGACCTCTGTTGGCTGCTAAATGTCATTGCACATTGAGCTTTGTGACGACAGATTGTTTTAGTTCTGTATATCTGGATTTGAGCATTACAACATTCATGTCCATAGGATCATTCAAATTGTTTATGCTAGACTGATGAGTTCGTGCAATTTGAAAAATTAAGGTTGAGCCTGAACATGCTTTGTCCGTCTTAATGCAGACAGCCCTTATGCGCTCATCGTGCGGCGTTACTTGTCGTTACTGGACGCTGCTGTCGAGCTGGAATACAGGGAGTACAGCGGCCCACGCCTACAGGACACGCACAAAGTACTCATGTTTGACCACGCTTTAACAGCAGATGAAGTCAACCGCAAGTACAGGTCAGTGGAGCCACTCTGCATTCATAAACTGTGTAGTGCAGTTCTGGAGCACATGCTAAACTCTTTAGTCTAATAGTGATAATGATATGGATATTATTTATCAAGTGTTCTCTAATCTGTGTGGGTAGTTCACAAAGAAATCTCCAGAACCACCTACGGCACTTTTATGATAGCATTTCATTATACCAACTGGCACTACTTACTAAGAGCTAATAACCGTGTATTGTAAGATGACATGTAAGTGAGTGAATTGCTTGTGAGGCAACATTGATTTGACTTTATTCTTTACAGCTACAAGGGTCTGGTGGCTGAGGCGCTGAGACAGCTGGTTGGAGAACATGGCTACAAGCAGGATGAGGTGTTGGCCCCTGGGTATTACACAGGTAGCTAGACAACTGGCTCATTGCTACATGAAAAGGTCATGTGACTGCCCTCAATATTTGCCTTGTACATTCAGTATGAATGATGACAGGCTGTGTAGTATATTAGTATATTTTTTTTACTTACGTAGTTGTCTCCCCTCTGTCCAGATTTTCTGTTATTGATAGATGGCTCAGGCCGTGTTCTCCCAATAAGGACGTCTGGAAACGTGTCTCTGGGCGTGGCCTCCAAAACCCCTGAGGGCTCCGGGCCGGTGTCCGCGCTGACCTCCGACTTTCAGAAGTTCTCGCCTTTCGCCACAGCGCTGGAGGACGGCAGCGACAAGCAGCCGCCGGGCGACGATTCGGGCTACCTGCCCCCGCACATGCGCGCGCCGCCTCAGCCCGTGGCCCAGCGGGCCGGCGCCAACGGAGGGGTCTCGCTCGACTACAGCACCTACTACGCCAGCACAGACTACTACTCCAGCCTGGCCAAGGAGCACTCGCTGGAGAGCCAGGACAGCTCCACGCTCAGCAGCCCCTCGGACTGCCTCGCCCAGGCCGGGCCGGCCAGCACCGGGGTAGCGGGCAGCGGGTCCAGTGCCGGCCCGGACTCCCTCTTCCAGTTCTCTATCGGGAAGATCCTGGACGACGAAACCGGCGTGCCCATCCCTACAGGGGCTGCCTCGGGGCCCAACTGCGAGCTGCCGGCCTTCTACGAGGGCGTGGCATACCCGGAGGGGGACGGAGGGGAGATGGGGCCCACCTCTCCTCCCCAGCACCACCCTGCTGACCGCCCCGACGCACAGAGGACCTCCGCAGACCCGCAGGTCAAGAGGTGAGTTGGGCTACTGTACCGCTGAAGTACATTTGACCACCTCACAAAACCACACGTGATCAGTGATGCTGAGAAGCAGACTGGCCAAGCCTTTTGACACACTCTTATGCATGTCATGACTTCACATGAAAGCACATAGTAATGCATAGCACTCTTACAATGCCAATCAATGGTATGTACAGTATATACCTAAATAATAAATTGCATTTCCCTGTTCCTCTTCCTGGGTCACTAGGGTGATAATGTCGGTTAATGACAAGTGGCATTACTGTCACAACTCGGACGTGCTGGTGGGCTCGAGGGCCATGAGAGACCGCCACCTGCAGCTCCTGGGCTACATCATTCTGCAGGTAGTGCACACATGCTGTTGTAAGAAAGAAGCACAAATGCAGTTCTGAATAGTGGAAATGTACAAGCCTCTTTTTTTGCACACAGGAAGTCTGTGTGGTGTCTGACCTGCTTTTTTTCACCTGCACCTCAGCTTTGTGCCTCTCCTTTGCAGTTGCCGTATCTGGAGCTGGAGAAGTTGAATGGCATTGAAGAGGTGAAGCAGTACCTTCACAAAAAGCTGCTGGAAGTCCCCTTATGACAGTGGAAATTCAGATGCCTGTGTGTGTGTGTGTGTGTGTGTGTGTGTGTGTGTGTGTGTGTGTGTGCATGCGTGCGTACTGTACGTGCGCGCAATTGTGTGGAGTTGTGGTTTGGGAAGAGTTTCTCTTGGGTTAAAATAACGTAATATTTGGGATGAAAGTGGGATTGCGTATGTACAGGCTGTGTTTGAGAGTGGGAGGTACAGGCCTGAACATGGCCAATAAAGAACGTGGTGCCAGGACACTAACAGGCCGTTACATTAGGTAGAGGGAGGGCCGGGGTCTCGGTGCAGAGTTGGGTGTGAAGCAAGCCTTGAAACGTTGTATTTCTATGTACTCCTATTTTTACAGTTTGTCTATCACAGTGCAGAGGTTATGATGCCAAGTTGGCATAAGAGTAAACTAGAGACAACTTTCTAAGAAGTAAAGCAATCGTTGACTCTTGACATTTGTTTTAGATTCATGTCGGACAAGGTACTGTTATATCATGCCTTTGCTATGGGGAAGGAATGGGAGTGGGCATGGAATTGTAGTCCTTTTTTCTTGTGGTGCATTTTTTTTTTTTTTTAACTTTTCCTTCTGGACAGAAGAGAAATGAGCATAGACAAGATGGGGTTTGCTGCTTTCTGTTTGGCTAAAGGGATGTCTACTGTGCAACCCCAACATGGTCTCAGTTGCAATTCCTTATAGGTATCTGCCACCGAGACTGGCTTTATAACCAAACATTATTTAGTGAGGGGGTCAAATGGGATCTTTCTACAAAGACAAATGATGAGACTTTTGAAACACTGTCTTACAGATCTTAAATAGGGAGTCTGGGGCATTTTGGAGAGTTTGGGAATGTGTTGTAATGATATTATTGCAATGTGCCACTCGAGTGTTAAAAATGGTTAATATTTATATTTTTTCCTCTAAAATGCTTTATGAACTCTGATGTCCTTTAAAGCAAGACACAGCAAAACACTCAATGGATTGTGGGAGTGACCTGTCATCCTGCCATCTCTGTTTGCAGTAGTGGCTTCATTTTTCAGGATATTCCTTTTTTTTATGAAGGATATAGATCTCCATACCATAGTCAGAATCACTTAAAGTACAGCACATACATGGCACATACAACTTAGAAAACCAACTGAGTAGCTTATTGTTAAATTAAAGTCCAGCCTAAGTTTTGTGTTAGCTTTCTGAATAATAGGAAAACAGTGGGTGTTACCTTGCACAGTGGAATGCCTCGGACAGAACCTCATACTTAGTGCATAGTGCATGATTGTTTTATCCTTGAGAAGGGTATTACAGGTGTACATGCAGTATATACACTTGCATCTATCCTTTCAGTGGCTGCCCATCTGGACCTCATGATTTTATCATCATTAATCATACAATTAAGAGTTGAGCTTGCCTTTTTGTGTACTTTGAAGATAAATATTATCTTATGTGAGTCGGTTTTAAGACTTTAGTAGAGAAGGAAACATCTTCTTGCAATTGCTGTTGTTTGCTTTGCTTTGTCAAGAGGACCATTCTATTCAGATGTTCTCCGGGGGAAGAGATTATTTATTGAGGATGGTGTTCTTCTGAATGTATGGAGTTTGAGTGTATGGAGTGGATGTATGCGTTGGAATCAAGGGGGAAGGGTGGGAAAGTTCGTTTATATATACATATAAAATGCCTATGTAAAATACATTATTAAATAATGTTTTAAAAGTCATTTGCTTTTCGAATTCTCATTTGTTACTATGTCAAGTTCAGTTGTACACAGAGGAGATTGAGTTTAATGACTGCTAGAGCTCCAGATATCAACTGCAGTGCCACACAAAGACCACATCTCCCAGACACATTGTTCTTTGAGTCACTTCCGGTCTGACAACAGTCAGGAAGTGATCCTAAAAGTAGAGCGGAGTGAGAATTGTATTTACT
Source organism: Sardina pilchardus (assembly GCF_963854185.1). Lineage (NCBI taxonomy): Eukaryota > Metazoa > Chordata > Actinopteri > Clupeiformes > Clupeidae > Sardina > Sardina pilchardus. Next base: position 30,392,024 of record NC_084995.1, on the reverse strand, counting down.
ATGATGCGGTTTGAAATGTCAACAGTAAGTTCCGTCATTTGTCATACTAAAGCTGTATTTTGCAAGTAATTTACTACTCCCCCTTTGTACGCCAACCGACGACTTGAACGTAGCTAGTTTCACCCCACACATTAACATCAGGGTGCAAGAGAGCTTTTTTATTGTAGCACGAGCTAGTTTGCTAGTTAGCGAGGCAATGTTAGCTATTCCGGTGCTTAGCAAAGTACGTTAAAGCTCAGTTCTGCCTTACCTTTTACCATGTAATTTGTCATACATTATCTATCGATTTGGCGTCTTCTAGTGTGGTGTGACTGTCAAAATGCAAGAGAGGTGAAACGCTCCAAACATGCTAACCAGAATTGCATCTCTGATCATTGTGTTTGTGTGCTAATGTGTTCGTGGCAGAGCTTGTTCAATTAGTTTGTTATTACATTCAACAGTACCAACTTTGTAATCAAGAAAAATGTTGCGGTGTAAATTCGTTGTTTTCTCTGCGTTCTCTGAGTTTTCGCGAGATTGAAGGTCAGGCATTTAGGTACAAATGGCCAGTTTAAGTGTCAGTACACCTGCCATGACGACGTTTCGCATATGTTTTTCGCCAACCAGACTGATTGAAGGTAGTGGGCTTTCTCGTGAAATGAAAGTTATTTTAAATATTCGCTGCGTGTAATGGTAATTTTACTGTACCTGTGAATATTGTATGAAAACACCCCTATAGAGTATGCTATTGAAATCTTTTTTTGTGTATTTTCTGTTATGAGTTGGCCTGTCCAAAGGTTGAATGTTTGCATCACAGAAGATTAACCAGACGATTTATGCTGACCTAGATGTTGAGCTGAGAAAATTAGGGGGAAAGGCTGGTTCAGTTAATGAGACGGTTCACTTACATACTACCAAGATCCCTACTAAGATCCCTGATTACTAACAGCTCCACTTCGACCCTCTCTGAGACTACTCTGGTTCCTCTTGCTTGCACCTATTCAGTTTTGCATCCGAATATGACATCAGATAATTTAGATCACTTCTTAAAATTCATGCTAATAGTCATTCAGACAAGAGCACGTTAAGCAAGCATATGTGAAGACAAAAGCTTATTTTTAGTCTATATTCTGCTCTGCTCTACAGGTGCCTAGCCTAGCGTTGCCTTAGTCAGGGGACGCAGCCAAGCATGGCTCTGATTGAGGGTGTGGGGGACGAGGTCACCCTCCTCTTTGGGGTGGTGCTCCTGGTGCTAGTACTGGTCCTAGCCTGGGTGTCCACACACACGGCGGACCCTCCTGAGCACCTACTCTCCCCTGGCCCAGGGAGCACCTCCCCCAGAGAGGCTGAGAGCCAGGAGCCTCTCCCTCCCAGCGACATCACCCCTGCACCCAGCAGCCTGCAGGAGGAGGGGAAGCCAGAGTCAGGGCTACAGGCTGGAGCCGAGGGGCCCACCTCCAGCAACACTGGAGACCAGGGAGGGGGAGAGCCCAGTCTACTACAGGAGGCTGGCATCGGGAGAGACGGGCTGAGGCACAGAGATGCTGCGGCCTCCACCCCTTCCTCCACGGCAACGACTGCAAGTGCCTCTGCCCCAACCCAGTCATCTCCAGCCAACAACACCCCCAACAATCACACCCAAAGAAACATGGTCCTGAGGCTCAAGTTCCTCAATGACACAGAGAGGACCGCCCAAGTAAACCCTGATGACACCATTGGCTACATTAAAAGGTAGGGGTGTAATAAGGCACTGTTGTACCGCAAATGAAAAACAACCATAGTGTCACATGTATCGTGGCATTTCAGAAGTCAAAAAATGGCAACTGTCTTTTTCAAAATATGTATCTCCTAGGCCTAAAATATGCAAGATAATGTAGGCCCCTTCACACTCTAGGGACCTTTTGCAGTTCCTAGGACATGCAATACCATGAACCCTTTTTTTTGCACAGTTGGACAGCATGGAACTGGGATTAAAGTGCTCCTCTGACTGCAGATCCTGTAACTATTTGAGCTCCTAATATTCTAATTGGGATACTAATGTGTGTTAAGTCATCTCAGAGTTCCTACTGTGTGTGAATGCAAATAGAAAACATCCCTAGAAACTGGGTTGTTCTAGAGGAAGCCTCCCCAGTTAGTAGTTTGTACAACTGTGTTCTTAGAATCATTTGAATGCACACATTTATTTGAGCTTGGTGGAATGGCAACCTAAGATATTCAGTAATATGTATCTTAAAAGTATGATGTGCTTCACTGTGCTCATGGCAATGGACTTTGAAGGGGTATGGTCCTCTGCTGATAAGTTGAAATAGTAAACCCTCTCTATGGTTGATCCTTATGACAGAGTCTTGTTGATAGGCATGAACTTGATAATCACTTATGCTTACATATGGAAATGCTTAACAGCTGGGTTTTTGCCATGTTTGCTTTCTTATCCACAGGCAGCAAGGTTATGCACACATCTGTTTGTGTACATCTCTGTTCAGTTGTACATTTTGTCCTGTTTAGTTTATCTTTCATGTTTGGGTTCATAGTGGCCTTTGACATATGAGAGTACTGAAAGTTTGCCCAACATTTGTTTACATTTTATTATAATGAAGCTTTGCAGGTACAGTATACTGCCTTTATTGGTATTTGTACCACTTGAAGAGCTGAACGCACCTACATACTTGTTTTGTAGAAAGTAATAAGGAAAAAGTACTACTATGGCAACAATGACATGTGAGATTTAACTTCCATACACCTGTAGATGTGTTCTACTGTAACTATCTGATGTCAGAAGCTAATACGTGTTGGTTACCCACAGGACATACTTTGCGGGGCAGGAGCACCAGGTGCGTCTCATCTACCAGGGCCAGTTGCTGCAGGACGACAGCCAGACGCTCTCTTCTCTCAACCTGGCCGACAACTGCGTTCTGCACTGCCACATCTCCCAGCATGCAACACGAGCAATGCCGGCCGGGGCCCGGGCGGCCGACCAGGTGCACGTGGCGCTGAACCTGGGCAGCCTGATGCTGCCGCTGTTTGTGCTGATGCTGTCTGTGCTCTGGTACTTCCAGATCCAGTACCGCCAGTTCTTCACAGCCCCCGCCACTGCCTCCCTCGTGGGCATCACCATCTTCTTCAGCTTTGTGGCATTTGGGATGTACCGCCGCTGAGGGGTGCCCCATTTGTTAGTGATCCCCTGTGATGCACGCCACTTAAATAGAAGTATATATTCACATAAATGCACATATACAGTAACACACACACACACACAAACACACAGACACACATGTGTACCCACATACCCACCACCGCCTACACATGGACTTTTGAGATGGATCTCTGAACTTTTGAAGTTGTTCTCGGATGAGATAGCAGATATTTAATGAAGTATCTGATCCGTTTTTTTGTTGTTGTTTTTTTTGTTTTGTTTTTGTTTTTTTGGTCTGTGTGTGTTTGTATGTCGTTTTTCATTATGTGTTTGGCTCAGCACATTTTATGTTTCTGTTACCCAGTTCTTTGCCATTGTTGTCAGACATAGAACACATTTTTACCTGTCATGAACTAACAGTAATTTCTTAGAGTTCTTTTTTTTTTTAATGTAAAGAGACGCTCATTGTGCCTATCCTTATTGCTCTCGTCACGCACGCAAGCACTCCGTGAGGAGCTGGAGCTTGCCCCTGTTCTTGGTGGAAGTGGGGAAGATGACTGGTCTTGTGACTGTCCAAGCTGCTGGCATGCCCATCTGCCTGTCTGTCTCACACAGGGTGGTAGAGCAGTGCAGGCAGCACTGCTGTTATATGTAGGGACAGTAAGAATAATTTGTGTAAAATATGGCTTTTGAAACAGACAAAATCTATTAAATCATTCTTTTATTTACCAGTGTTGTTTATTTACCCTCTAGGTGGCTGAAAGACGTGTCATTTTATTTGTTAACTTTGGCTTTTTTTCCTAGACTTCGAGGCCTCCAAGGAAAATGGTTAAGGATCATAACAACGTATGTTGTCAGATGATCAATCTTCATTACTCAATATGGGTTTTGGGTTCTGGAACTCTTAACCGTTTTATTTCTATGGAGTTTTTTTCGGAACTTGTTTGAAATGCTCCACGTCTACACTTGCGCTCTGCAGTAGCCAGTAAAGCGTGTCGACTTGCCCTTTAAACGGACTAAATAAGTACCCAGACGGGGTTTGCGCGTGCGCCGACGCGACTGTCGCACTAAAACATAGCCGAAACCGGTAGGGTCTTGTAGGCACGGGGCCTTTGTGGCCAGCATCCGTCCATCCCGGCTCAATTCCCAGGGGAGGGGAGTCATGGAGTCTGTCTGAAAGCGGTGAAGAAGTTCTGCGTACTGGACATAAGTGTTGCCACAGCAGCTTGTTACAGCCATCTCGCGGCAAACTCAGCAATGGAAAGAAAGGTAGGAGTAGCCTAGGCTATAACGCCACCGCATCAGTTACAGCGTCATCAACCGTTTCCTTCTGGTTTTCTCCAAAAAAGGGTTGAGGGGATGCCTGGCCAGATAGCGCGCACCTGGTTACAGCGAGTCAGACCAGTATCTGAGGAAGATTTAAAGATGCTTATCTCCGTTACAGTTTTGACACCTTTAGTGACGTATTTCACATAATGACTAAGAATGTATGATACATTTAACTGGCTTAGATGTTTCCTACTCCTGTGTAGACAAGTCTATATTCATTAAGCATCTGGCATGGTTGACAGAAAACGAGTCATGACTATTATGGGCATGGGCTGTGCACTGTAGGCTATTCTTTTCGTGCAGGGGAGACATGAGATTCAGCTACCTGGATGAATAAATCCGTCTGATTAGGGTCATGCCGGCTAGCCACAATAACCTGCCAGTGTGCTACTTTTGCGCATTCATCTAGAGGCTGTTTGTTCTCTCTCTCTCTCTTCCTTCCTCCATTAGCATTATGGTTATTACGAGTGGTTTACACGTGCCGTTTGGTTGTTGTCAATGCAGGCTCTTCCACGAGGTGGAGATATTGAGCCTAATTGCATTTCGTGCCATGCCTAGCCATTCATGGCCATGGAACATCACATGCATGTTAGATAAAATACTTTGATTTAATAGTATATTTATTTGTGTTGTCATGAGCACAGAATCTGAACCAAGGTAATGGCCGCACTCCTCCACAACCAAAGGATAAAGAAGATTTGGGCTCTTAAAAGGAGCCCTCACAGCCTTGACTCCCCCCACCTATTCTACTGTTTCAATGAAACATCACCATTCCGTAGTATTTGCCTTTTCGTCTGGGAGACATTGGGGTTCTTAAGGGGGTCTTCAACATTCCAAAAGGCTCTCCGACTCCAATGATGAAGCATTTTACGTGAATCTCGCTCCATGACCACGTCCTTGTTGTATACAGTCAGGACTGAGGGAAATTTGGAGAAGTCTTCCAAAGAAATTACAAGGCATCGTCCCTCTTTTCCATTTATGTTCTCTTCTGTCTTGTGTGGATGATGTGTGGTGGTGTGATTACAAATCCCCAGACATAATGGAACTCCCATATTTGGGAGGCTGACAACTTTCCCATATCGGACACTTGGCAACCATTCAGATCAGACTTCCTGTGTCATACCCCAAGGTCCATGCTCATGTTAGTATTGAACTACCCCGTCAAATGTTCAACAATAATCCAGGCTTCTGTAGTACAATTCTTAATGTGTTCACTAAAGCATTCCTGCCCATTTGTCTAAAAGAAGTCAGCCATTTCTGCCCTTGTGCAGGTATTACATCAATAAAATAGACCGAGAAACAAGGTCATACTGAATAATCATTTCAGTTGCACCAATCGCATGCTGTTGTGCACCAGTTAAGAGTCTGCTACTGCTGACTATCTGCATAATGGGCTGCCCTGTACCCTGCAGGCTGTGGCTGACGTGCCTCTGCCTGCTCCTCGCTGGTGTTGAACAGCTGCATACGCGGGTGCCTGAAGAGTGGGCCTTCGGGAGCCTCCCTGTCGGACCCCCGCCCACCTCTCCCTCCACTAGCTGCGTGTGAGGGAGAGCGAGCGAGAGAGAGAGAGAGACAGCGAGCATGTGCGGCTATAGACTTGACTTGGACCACACGCTGACTGGCTTTTTTGAAAAGAGAGAGAGCGGAGAGGGGGACTATTGCGAAGAGAGGCGGGCCAGGGTTTGGGGGGGGGGGGCACTTCTTCAGTGGAAGGGGAGAGGGAGTTAGTGAGAGAGGAGCGTACAAGGCCGGAGAGAACGTGGGGGAGAGAGGCCGAAAAAGAGAGAGTCAGATCTGGGAGAGGTGGCTTTTTTCCTTTTCTGATTGGAAATGGAGGATTCAGCTGGAGGAGCTCGCAAAGCCACCAAGAGTAAACTGTTTGAGTTCCTGGTCCATGGAGTGGTAAGTGCATGACCTAGGTTGTGTGTGTGTGCTCGAGAGAGAGAGAGAGAGGGAGAACGAGAGAATGAGTTAAAGAGAAAGAGGTGTGTGAGAGAAAGAGAGAGCACGCCTGTGTGTTTATAGATGTTGTGAAGCCAGGGGTGAGGCAGAGAGCGACACAGTGTTGCTCGGCAGCCTTAGACGAGAGAGCCGGGAGGATGAGAGGAGCGAGGCATTCTGCTGGTATCTTTCTACATGTTTTAAAGAACAGAGGGAGCTTCAGGAGACAAGGGGAGGGAGGAGAGGAGAGGAAAGCAGAGAGGAGAGGAGAGATTAGTGCCTTGAAAAAGCGGAGGTGAGGGAGAAATCGGACAGCATTGGCGGCTGATGCAAAGGAAGCAGCAGTGTGTGGAGGAATGGGAGGGGATATTGAAGATGTGCTCTGTACCTCACATGTAGACCGCCTGTTCAAAAGCTGCCTCCTTTCATCCACGTTTCACCCTGGATCTATATTTGACTTGGAGAGCCAGTAGGTATACAAGTGTGTTCAAGGCCAACTGCCCTGGTTTGCACTTGAATGATGTTGAAGGAGATGTTGAAATGAGTTGACGTGTTATTGGGATGCCATTGAAGCTGAATGATGTACATACATGTAAGTGTCAAGATTAGTGCCTGTGATCTGGTAGACTAGGAAAGGACACTAAATTCCAGAACATTCTTTGAAATGTAACATTTAAATAATTCAATTATTGCATGTTCAATCCTGTCAATTTTAGATTTGTCCATAGTATTTTGCACAGACTTGCACAAGACTGATCTTTACCCCCCACCCCCCACCACACACACACACACACACACACACACACACACACACACACACAAATTGCTGCAGTTATTGAGAGGATACTTTCCCAATGTGACTTCATCACTTTAGCACTTTCGAATCTCCAGTCCCATCCAATCAGACCTCCAGATTATGGTCTCTGGCTCTAGTCACACCCAATCAGACCTCCAGGGCATGGTCTCAAGTTCCAATCTTATCCAGCTTGAGCTTCTAGAGGTGGCTTCATATTTCCCCTTGCAAGCGCCACTGTTTAGTCTGGTCAGAATATAAACTTTTCCGTGGGTTTACGTCTTACGTACCCTGTAGAACATAATAGAGCTGATTGTGCCAGGAACCTTGGTGGAGTCTCTCACCAGTCACCATACTTGACTGAGGATATGAGTGTGGACGTTCACTCTATATCTTGGTTTGAAAAGGATGTCTATGTTAGGAGTCATGAAGCATTTTACAGGTGGAATGACTGAATGCTCAAGAATTGTGCCAGCTCTCACCCTCTGCTCGTCTTTTATATTATGGCTCTGGCATGCCAAGCTTATTCACAATGGGCAACAAATAATGGGGCTGACTCTGCGTGCCTAGCGCACAAGTGACATTGAAATAAGAATGAAAAGAATCTGTTGCGAGTGTTTCACTCCGACAAACAACGGCGGTGGAGAGGAATTCGAGGTGTTGCCTCACACAGTAACGATAACCTTTAACAAAGAAAGCGAGTCGTACCATTTGGGGTTTTACCAGGGGTGGTTGTGCCGCCTCCTCTAAATCGCAGGCGGGCAGGCAGACTGTTGCAGCCCTCTTTTGGGCCTCCCTCTGTGCCCCTCAACTCCTCCGCTGTGACCTTGAGAGTGAGAGATAGCCGGACAGGTGTGGGGAGACGCATCGGTGCCTCGTTCCCAGTTCCCGCTGCGGCCACATGTTCCCATCCAGAGTCTGCTCTCCGGCACGAGACCCCCCCCTGTGGCTTGGCCTACTTTGGGACCAGGGTGAAGGGGTACAAAACAGTCATATCCTTTGACCTGGGGTGCGGTGGGGGGGGGGGGTGTGGGGCAGTAGTGGAGACGATTGTCCATTGTGACTGGAGAGACCAGGTGCTCCAGAGAGCCGTGTCCCTTGAGAGGCTGTGGGGCAGCGCTTGCCGAGCTGTGGTGGCTTAGCGCTTTTGTGATCCAGCTCTATGCTGTCACATGGCACGGCAGGCAGCTGTTGGCTCCGGACTGACAGGCACAGGTGTGCAAGAGGCTCTGGCCCACATTTACAGTAGCGCTGCTGCACAGTGTTCTTAGCCACCCCAGAAATGCAGTCTACCAGATGGTGTTGTGTGGCAGAATGGGAAATAATAACATTTGTGCTTGGCGTTTTCAGTGTATTTCTATACTGTTACAATAAATGCACAATGGGGAAAGTGATGGGCATTATTCATGTCCAATGTTCATAATAAATCTTTAGTCTTTAAATATAGTCCTATCCTTATTTCTTAGATATTTCATACTTTTCAAGCTGCACATACTTGTGTACAGATGTGAGTGTGAAGATGCGCTTAAGAGATCAAACTGTCATCTTTTGCTACTTTTTGTCCTCTGCCCAAAGCGCCCAGGGATGGCTTCAGGGGCCAGGATGCCACATCAGGGGGCTCCGATGGGACCCCCAGGACCCCCGTATGGAGGTGTGCCCTCCGCGCGGCCTGGACTCCCCAACCCTGCCATGGACCCCAGCCGCAAGCGCCCGGCCCCCGCTCAGCAGGTCCAGCAGGTCCAGCAGCAGCAGCAGCAGCAGCAGGCAGCCGTCCAGTCCCGGCCCAGAAAGTGAGTGAGGCCAGCACCTGGCCAGCGATCGGCCCATCTCTCTTCCCTCTGCCCTTGACTCGCTCTCCAAAAAGCTGCCCTCTCCTCCAGCTGCTGCTCTGTCTTGTGTTTAATACATGCGTGTGTGTTCTGAGGCGTCCTCCAGGGCCTCTACTGAGAGAAACAGGTCTCTACTCCAAACACCTGCTTGACCTAGAACACGCCACCAGAGGTTTGACTAATACTCTCTGATTATATGCTATCAATCTGTATCTCTGGCTGCCCTGTGTTGCTGTCCACTGCGTTAATGAGAGGTGACCCCTGGTGGTGGTAGACCTGTATAGCTCCATCTCTGGGGCTTCCCAGTCGGATGCCACACCAGTCCACCATTCCAGTGCAGTCTTGAGATGGCGGCAGTTTCATGTGACAAAGTATTACTTACACAGAAGGACGTTCATTTTGAAATGTGTTAAATGGGCATAACTGCTTGTCTTGCCATCTGTGAGTTTGGGCTTTGCTCCTCCATTGTGGTCTGTTCTGTGTGTGTGTGTGTGTGTGTGTGTGTGTGTGTGTGTGTATGTGTGTGTGTGTGTGTGTGTGTGTGTGTGTGTGTGTGTGTGTGTGTGTGTCTGTCTGTCTGTCTGTCTGTCTGTCTGTCTGTCTGTCTGTCTGTATGTATGTGTTTTTTGTATGTGTGAGTCTTGTTATAAAGACTTTATAAAGGATACACCATTCTGCATAATGGACAGGATTGAGCCACAGAAAAGCACAACCCCTTCCCCCAAACTGATGCACATATTCCATTCTCGTGATGAAGACATGGCAACACCTGTTAAATGACTGCTCTATCCCTGTTAAGCCCTTGTTTAATTAGAACTCCTTCAAACCTCCATTGACCTATAGGAAACCTGTGGGATTCCCAGGAGCCAATGAGATGGCCTCCAGACAGATCGACATGCGAGAAGCCCAATCAGATCCCCCATTTGGATCCAAGTAGGCGGTTTCCTCTGCTGCATGTTAGTTAATGTGTGCGTGTCTGCCAGTCAGATCTGCCCCCTCGTGCAGCCTGACGCACTACTGGTCCTTATGACCCTTCTGCATGTGAGCACCAACACCAATCATGAGAGGGGACTCAGTGCCACCATGCCCTGGCACAGCCGAAGCCCTCTCAATAATGAACAGCAGCTGCTGTGGCTGGTGAGCCCTGGCGAGGACTAGCGGTCTGCCATCATGCACGTCTGCTAAAACATGCACTGACAGACCGTGTGCTGTGTGCGCATAGTTTGCATGAGCTCTTATGTCTGCCTGCCTGCCTGTCTGACTGTTTTCTGTCTTTCCCTCCTTTGTTCCTGTTGTTCTCTCACTTTTTGTCTGTTGTGTCCACAGTTTGTTCACTTGTCCGTTCCTCTCTGTAGACATCTCTCAAGGTTCTCTTGCCCCAGACACTCCTCTTAAAAACTCTCCATATTTGTGTTTTCTTCCTCATCCTCCCCTCTCGTCGCAAGCATGTGCCCCCCCACCCCCCCGCACCCACTTCCTGTCCACCCTCCCTGGAGTCCCGGAGGAACCGTGTGGTTTGAGATGGAAACAGTTGACCATGAGAAAGTTTATCCACAGCTGAGAGGGGACACTTGCAGATCTCAGCAGCCGAGATTATTGTGTTGAGAGCTGGTCTGGAAGGCCTCCGTGGTACAGGGCTGGTTAAAGAGTCTCACGTGTACCAAGGAGGTCAGGGGAGGAAGAGTTCATTAGAATGAATTTAGACTGCTTGACTTTTAGATATAATATGATGTGATGTGATGTGATGTAATGATCACTATAATGTGTCTCTGTAAATGTGTGTGTATGTATTTAGCATAGTGCACTGCACTGTTAACAGTCAGTGTCAATCACTCAGTGTGTATAGTCTGAAAATCTATCCACTCTCTATGGAGCATGGGGCAGGGGGTATACATCGCCTTCTCCTCATTTCAGTTAAGATACCAAGTGTTGCAGAAGGACTATGATATACAGTACCCTCCAGAATTATTGGCACCCTTGGTAAAAGTTGACTAAAAATAGGTATAAAAAATAATCTTTAGGTGATTTGTTGTACTCCCACAATGAAAACAATGAGGAAAAATATACCCTGCAAGGCAAGCAAATTTATTCTGAGAAAAAGGAAAATCTCATAAAGAAATAAATATTTTTAACAAAAACAGCTTGCTCACAATTATTGGCACCCCTGAAACATATTATGTACAACATTTAACAGGAGCATTTTCCTATGTAAATGCAACGTTTTACAGTAAATCAGAGTGTCTGTGAACTTTCAGAAGTAGTTCATGACATTCTTTTTCACTATGGTATGAAAATGAAGTCACTCAGAGGCTAAATCCTCTAGTCATTTTTCAACATTGGAGAGACAAGAGAATACACTAAATTGAAATAAAAAGAAATTGTGTTGACATTATGTAAGTAACAGAATGTCTATGGAAACTAGGTATTTTGTTGAAAATGCCTATATTTCCAGTTAAAATGATGACTAAAAGGTTCTAATCATCTGGAAATGTGGCAAACATGCTTGGACAAAGACCCATGGCTATTTTGCTCCCACGCACAGTATGGAGGATGGTATGATAGGCAAAAAAATCCATAAAAACCACTGTTGAGAGTTACAGACAAAGCTATCATCTTGGGGTCACCAAGTCCCCCCAAAAAATCTTCAAAAGTGACCTCACTGCTAATAGATTATTTAGACAGCATGTCAGGTTAAAGCCAGTAGAGTCATTTAATGAACAACGTAAATGGCAGGAGTTACTGAATGGTACCATGACATGTCTTGGAGTGTGGTCTATTGTCAGATGAAAATAAAATTATGCTCTTTTGCTAAAAACACTTAAGGTGTATTTGGCGTACATAGAAGAATGACTATACTAAAAAGAACCCCATGCCTAATCAGAATTATGGTGGAGGGACTGTGCTATTGTGGGGCTGTTTTAATTCCCAAAGGCCTTGGGAACCTAATTAAGGTGCATGGCATCATGAACACCAAGAAAAACCTGAACATTTTCAAAGGAAATCAAACAATCTCTGCCAAGGCCCTAAAAGTTGGTCATGATTGGATCATTCATCAGGTCAATGAACCAAAACAAATGCACAGATCAAAACAAATATGGTTTACTGAACACAAAATCAAGCTTCAGACATTCCCCTGATCGAAACTCCATAGAAAAACAGTGGGATGAGTCAACGAGAAGAATGCACAAGTGTGGACCTAGCAATCTGGACGATCTGGGGAGGTTTTGTAAAGATGAATGGTCTTAAATCCCTTACTTTGTATTCTCAATCTTTATGGGGTGTCAGAGAAGAATATTACATGCTGTTTTATTGACAAGGGAGGTTTAAGAAGGTATTACAAGTAGGGGTGCCAATAATTGTGAGTGACGTGTTTTTATTAAAAACATTTATTTCTTTATGAGATTTTCCTTTTTCTCAGAATAAATTTGCTTCCCTTGCAGGGTGTATTTTTCCTCATTGTTTTCATTGTGGGAGTACAATAAATCACCTAAAGATTATTTTTTATACCTATTTTTAGTCAACTTTTACCAAGGGTGCCAATAATTCTGGAGGGTACTGTAGGCATAGTGAACATACAGCATTTTTTAATAAGACTATACTCTCACATACTCATTCTGGCACACACACATCTACACACCTGGATTGGCTGAATAGGTCCCAGTTACTCAGCAGATGGCCCGTGGACTCTGTTAACAGTCACCATAGTAACGTGGTATTTCCCCCTCTTTTTCTATGTTTCTTTCCTCTCCTCATTGGTAGTGCGAAGAGAAGGAAAATGGCAGACAAGATTCTCCCTCAACGGGTGAGCAGCTTTTTCTCTTCATTGTTTATTTATGCTGTGTATGTGTGCACGTGTGTGTTTGTGTGTGTGTGTGTGTGTGTGTGTGTGTGTGTGTGTGTGTGTGTGTGTGCGCGCACATGCCCATCTCAGCCTATGTCTGTGCATGCTCTGGGCAGTGGTAAGAAGTAGAGATATGAAAGGAGATGTGAAGGTAGTCGGACAGTAAGGGTGGGTGCTGTTGCTGAGTCACCAAATCATTTGGGGTTATTTCTGTGGCTTTTGACGAGGGAGGGGAGGTGACATGGTGGTGCCTTGTTGTGTACCACAGTCTAGAGAAGAGTGGACTGGAATCAGTCAGGAGAGAGTGAGAATCAGACATGCATGAGCTATAAACATAAACGTATACTATAAGGTTGATATTATACATACTGTATTACTGCAGCATGTATTAGATGCTATCATGTAATATAATATGTGCTGTACTGTAGCTTTTAAAGTGCAGTAACTAGCACAAACAGACCATATCAATCTTACATCTCTAAGCCCACTGTGGAAGTGATGTAATGCACTGAAAATGGATTGGCGTAAAAAAATCATATGCTTTATGTTGTTCATCCTTGTTTGTGGACTTGTCTTAAGACAGAAAAGAAAGGAAGTTATTGCCTTAGAATATTTTAAATGGTGCAGGTATAAGAGAATAACTCAAACGTGGGTCAGTTTTCGGTGCAGTGGTGAGATTTACATTCATTTTTTTATAAAAATGTTGGCAACTCAAAGATGAATGGATTGAGTGTATTTTGTATGTGGAAAGACCCTTTTGTTTCATCATATTATTATCAGATCCGTGAGCTTGTCCCAGAATCCCAGGCCTACATGGACCTGTTGGCATTTGAACGCAAACTGGACCAAACCATCATGAGGAAAAGAGTGGATATCCAAGAGGCTCTCAAAAGGCCGATGAAAGTATGTATGCTTTAGCATAGTAGGGTAATATTGTTACCAGTCTTTGCTTTGTAGTTTTGTTGTTGTAATCACCTGTAATACCTGTCTTTCCCTTTGGGGTTTTAGATGGATTCAATTTGCTGTTTAAAAGCTGATGTCCAGACAAATAGTATTGTAAAAGTAATGTGGAAAATTACAGTGATGTTCTAGTGACTGAAAACATCTGTCTTCACCCACACAGCAAAAGCGCAAGTTGAGACTGTACATCTCAAACACCTTCAATCTCGCCAAACCCGAAGCTGACGACTCAGATGGGAGCGTTGCATCCTGGGAACTAAGGGTTGAGGGAAAGCTACTGGATGATGTATGTTAGCCATCATGCTGCATCAAATCGTCTGATTGGTCTAGCTGTTAATGTTGAGGTCCCTCCTTCTATTTTCACACCCTATTCCACATCTCCACCTGTTATATCACTTGAATGTTTATATAATTGTGCTTACAGCAGAACCATGCAGATTGTAGTCCATGTACTGGCAGTATTTCAGCAGTACAGAAGGTATTTATATTGTGCTGAGATGCATCCTGTTTGGTGGCATCAGCTTGTGCATGAATGGATGTGTGGGAGGGCACTTGCTTGAGTAGGTTTTGTGCCTCGGGGTGATTATGTTCTAATCTCCCATCATGCCTTTCACTTCCTCAGCCTGGGAAACAGAAGCGGAAGTTCTCGTCCTTCTTCAAGAGCCTGGTCATTGAGCTGGACAAGGACCTTTATGGTCCAGATAATCATTTAGTTGAGGTCAGTAGCACTCTTCATCCATGACCCCTCCTATTGGCATGCTATGTATAGACAGACGGTCAGACAGGGAATAGGTGCTCATCGGTTTCTATAGTAACAACTTTAGAGACCATTCTGACCTTGACACAAACAAATTGGGCCAGGAACAACAAGGTAGATTTCAATAAACAAGCTAAGTTATATATGAAACCATCATGAAACAGGCAAAGGTTTGGCCATAACTACATTTTTTATATTTATTTCTCATATTAGAATTACCGTGATGGCATCAGAAGTATAAAACAACACAGTGAATTATGTGGTAACCAAAACAAAGCAAGCAATTCTACCATTTACATTTTCAGAGTAGTTTGCTTCGATGACAGCCTTATACTCTCCGAGCCAAGTGAGCCAGTGGTAACAGGGTTTCTAAAAACAAGTCGGTCTTAAAGATAAAGGACGAGTCTTACGCAGACAAGATCTCAGTGTGGCGCAAAGAGAGCCCTTCACATTGGGACAAGAATGACATGTCATGTGCAGCACAGCAGCTGTGTGAGTTTCCAGTCGTTAGAGACTAGAAAGCCTGTCTCACCTCCTGATGTCTCACCTCCTGATGTCTCACCTCTTGATGTCTCACCTCCTGTAACCCATGTGAGGCCAGAGCAGGAGAGACGGACAGACCCATAACCCAACAGATAAAGTCAGACTAGATACTGAGGACTGCACAGCGACTGAGTTATTGCGGTTGACAAGTAGAGTACAGTGTGGTTGTCAGAGCAACACAATGGAAACAAATGCACCATTTAATGTGTATCTCACACACCCCTAACCATAGAAAGTATCGTGGGGATCATTTGATGGCACAGTTGTTTTAAGATGCCTTACCCTTCAACAAAGAATACTGTACTGAGATTGAGTAAACGAGCCAGTTGAACAAAGACATAATTTAAAAGAAAGTAAGCTATATCTGAAAAGATTCACGCGCATTGTCCAAATACAACATTCTTAGCCAAATTAACATCTTTTGATTAACAATTGATGAAAAGCAAATGGTTTTTTTTTGCATAGTGGTGCTTTCTGTTAGAGTTTTAGTTTTTTTCCTCCGCTATTCCACATGTCCTTGGCCATTGCTAATAGTTTTTTTGATACCTCATTGAGAGGAGAAGTTGAAAATGTAATTTGTTAAAAAGCACTTTGAAAAAGTTAGGCCAATGCCAGGCATGGCGGAAGGGCCAATAATCTGTTTTCATTGTGATGCTAAATGACTAGGGCCTTGACAAGGCTTCCCAGACTTTGAAAAGCACTTTGAAATACTTTTTTGCTTTCCTGCATAATACTCATTACTAATAAATGTGCTGTGTGCTGAGATCATTCAGACTGTAGCAGTAGTCAGTGCAGAACCGTATAAGGCTGAGCATATGATTGTACCCCAACAGTGGCATAGGACCCCCACCACCCAAGAGACTGACGGTTTTCAAGTGAAGAGACCTGGGGATGTCAACGTACGCTGTACTTTACTGCTTATGATAGATTACCAGGTGAGACTAACATCATATACAGTATATTGATTCACAGACAGTCAAGCGATATCCAATAAGAATAACATACATATTATACAGTTGTCCACTTGGCAATATTCTGCAGTCGTGACTAAAATTGTTGGTGCCTTTCCACAAAAAACGCTACATTTTTCTCTGAAATGATTTGAAACAGACAGAAGAAATCAGCACCCATCATTGCTCCACATCTAATGCAAATCATTCTTTGCTTTTGACACATCATTCAACACAATATTTTAAATAATATAACAAATGGAAATGGTATATGGGCAAAATTATGTTACACTTTACCTAATAGTGTGTTGTGTAACCTTCAGAGGCAATCACCGCCAAGAAATGCTTTCTGTAGCTCTGAATGAGACTTCTGCTTCTGCTGACACATAGTTTTGCCCACTCTTCCTGAGCAAACTGCTCTCTCAGGTTTGAAGGCTGGCTTCTGCAGACTGCATGTTTCAGCTCTCCCCAGAGATGTCCAATGGAATTCAGGTCTGGACTCCTAGAAAGGACACTTCGGAATAGTCCAGTGGCCCGAATATAGTCCTGCGTCTGTGTCCCGCGCACACATGGTGCATGACAAGAATAGCGTCATCAACTCAGCATGCGGGGGCTGTCGTGTGCCTCTCAACATGTGTGACAGCGCGTCAATGACGCACAACTTTGACACAGGCAATGTGTGCTGAGGAGTTTTCCGCTTCAGCATCAAATCATTACAGAGCGTCCTCCATTTCGGCTTCATTTCTTGCCAAAAAGTCTAAAAAGTGACCGATGGTGTGATGAGTCTGATGTACCTTGACCCTGGAGTTCACCTCGTTGTCATTTGCACTTCATGCTACTTTGGGGAAAGTAAAGTAACTTCATGGAGGGACCTCTCGGTAGATGAATCTTATATTGCATTTTAGCTTAGATTTTTTTAGAGCATGTCTCCATGCTGTAGCTTTAGACTGTTGCAAGATGCTCCAAAACTGAACTGCAGAAACGGCAGAGCTAACTCTTCACTTCAAATGCTGGTTGTGAGGAAACAACAGGCAGACAAAAGACACAGCCTCAGTCAACGATTTGCATAAGTCTGCTTCAGTAACGCTGCTACGGTTGCTCGCCAGCCTCCCTCTTTTGTCTTCTGAGTATATCTGTGATGGTAATTTTGTACAATAGATATTTGGAGACTCAGATGGTCAATCAGGAAACAGGCTTTATTCTTTCATTGATGGCCATCAAAGGTGAGGCTTAGGATTCACCCATATCTCCAAACCTAACCAAACAAAGACATAAGCTTAAGTATGTGACAAACAAAGGTGTGACTTCTAGTTCCAACTCTGAATATATTATAGATGTACATGGGCAAAATGTTATGCTAATAGAGTAGTTTCTTAGTACTTGGAGTAGCTATTAGTGACAATAGAAAGGTGTGAACGCCTCCCATTCCTGCACACTTAGTATCTATAGACAAAGAATCACACCTTAGGCCGCTGAAGTGCCGAGAAAGTCTTCCATTCAATCTTAAATCTAAATCTAGACAATTTATAGATAAGAGATCCAAAATACTAATGCTGATAATATATTTGTATGTACACAGCCATGATTCTCTCTCTCATTCTACTCACACTCACACACTCATTCACCAAGTTTTAATATGACCCACATCCAACCTGAAGAGTGAAGAAAAAGAAATGAAAAATTAAGAAAAAGAAAAAGAAATTAAATGCATTCCCACCTCTGTGTATTAACCTCATAAGGAAACAAAAAAACAGTGTATAAATCTTGATTAAAAATAACTAATTATCTTTAATGGTACCAAATTCAGCCACAATTGTGTTTGAAGGGATGGATCAGTCTCTGCCTCACTACACCTTTTATCTTTATTTCCTTCAGCCTCCCCAGTTTAAACTGGACCCACGGCTAGCGCGCCTCCTTGGAATCCACACCCAGACGCGCTCTTGCATCATCCAGGCTCTGTGGCAGTATGTGAAGACTAACAAGTTGCAAGACTCCCACGAAAAGGAGTACATCAACTGTGATAAGTACTTCCAGCAGGTGCTATACCTTCTACCTGCATCCATTGCACTTCAGATGCAGATCACTCATGACTTATCGCAAATTATTTTATTCTGTGTCACTAGTGGTATTGTTTTTAGAGTGTATATGAAGTCGTTAGGGCAATTGGGTATATCTGTGCGGATGCATTTGACTTCACTCTTTCTTTGCTCCTGTCACTGTCTTTTCTTTCTCTGTCACACACTTCATAATTTATTAATTTTAGAATTACATTTTGATAATGTTAGTATTCTGGTTGTATTTAGTAAATTAGGTATTTTTTCTTATTTAGGGTATAACTTTACTTTAAACTGTTCATTTTAATGTTAACGTTTATTGGTCATTGTAAATCACAAAAGTGTCTTAAGTGCTAAGCACAAATGTAATGGGTCTGTCTCTCTCTTCTCAGATCTTTGACTGTCCTCGTTTGAAGTTTTGTGAGATACCCCAGCGTCTCACTAACTTGCTGCTTCCTCCCGATCCCATAGTCATAAATCATATCATCAGGTATCACTCATAACTCTTTCAACAGAAACGGATCCAATCATATAACATAACAGGAGGACAATTACAATTAAAACTGTAACATGAAATTATTGTAGAAACCCTCACTTATGCTTATATATCACATAATGATTTAATTTCATGTGATCACATGGTAAATTGTTTTCAATATAGTGTGGATCCAAATGATCAGAAGAAGACAGCTTGTTATGACATTGATGTAGAAGTGGATGACCCCCTGAAGACACAGATGAGCGGCTTCCTGCTGTCAACGGCCAATCATCAGGAGATTGCTCTGCTTGACAACAAGGTCGGCTGCCCACCTCTACTTTTGCAAAGGCAAACAAGGCCATTTAAATGAAATGTCTACTTACTTCTTTATAACACAAAGATGTGTGACTTTACCAAAGTATATGGAAATGATTTGAGTGTATGTTGTGTCTCAGGATAGTGTGTTCAGTCATCCTCCTGTATCTTTTCCCTCTCGTCGCTCCGTGTCCTTATCTATAGATTCATGAGACTATTGAGTCTATCAACCAGCTCAAGATCCAGAGAGACTTCATGCTGAGCTTCTCCCGAGACCCTAAAGGCTACATAGAGAACTGGCTTTGTTCCCAAAACCGTGACCTAAAGGTGCGGCACAACTGTTACTGCAGTTTTTAGGCTTCCACATTACATTTTTATATTTTTGTTTCATATTTAGTCTTTCTACAAAGTATGTCTGGGGGCTCTTGTCCAAGAGACATTTCTAGTCGTGTTTGTTTGGGAACATTTGCTAACAGTAAAATAAAGTTTTAAGCCTCGTATGTATGAACCTTTGTTGTCACTAGAATGTCTCATATTCTGTGTTCTGACTGTATGCACAGTTAATGACGGATGTGGTTGGGAATCCAGAAGAAGAGAGAGGAGCAGAGTTTTATAATCAGCCTTGGTCACAGGAAGCTATCAGTCGTTACTTCTATAGCAAGGTGAGTCCTCTAATCAAAATCAGGACATTTTTAGATAAAGCATACTTAGAGATGATAATAAACTGATTAGAAATATACACACTTATTCACACATGGTGCATCATTGGTATGTTTTATTTCATTTTTCATTTCCAGATTCAACAAAGAAGATTAGAGCTTGAACAGGCTTTGGCCATGCGCAACACCTAAACTGTTCCCTATGGGAAAATATGGATGCATCCTTTTATTTGTGGAAATGACACATTTTAAGTCCGCCATTCATGACCATTCTAAGCCTTTCTGGAGCAACCGCTGATCTATAAATCTCCAGAAAAAGAAGAGAACTCCTGATTGTACTGTCCATTTGATGTTTTTGGCATACTCTGAGACCACATGCAAGACAATTTTATGGGATCGGACAACATTTTTAATACTGCTTTGATCTTAATGGCCTTTTAAATAGCACTGATGAGAGCAATCAAAATACAGTGTTTTGTCTTTGGAAGTCGTAATTCATATATTTTGTCTAGTGATGTAAATGTTTGTTAGATGTCACTGTTGTTTTGTTGTGATTGTGCTGTGGTGTCCTAACATGTCCTGCCGAATCTGAAATTCACCATTTTTAATCACAGGTATTTGGTGTGCCCATTTAACCTGAGGCCTAAACTCACATACTGTAAGAGAATATGTGTTCTAAAGAAACAGTAGATGCAAAGTAGTCTTCGACGTGCAAAGATTGAAAGGTTTCACTTGTCTAAAGTATGAGAAAATGTTGTGTGTGCAATGGTGTTCTGAAATAATTAGATGGAGGTACCATTCATAAATCCTGGTTGGTATTGTGCACTTTGTATCCTATGAGTGTTTGGTCTTGTGGCCTACAAAGTGTAGGCTCTAAAGAAAAATCCCAATTAATGGTCATGTCATCAAATGATGAACAAATGACAAAGTTTGCTACCTAAATCCCCTGCTGACCAAGAGATGAATGGTTACCTAATAAAATAAATGATAATAATAAAAACATTTCTTTTTTTCAACATGGAAGAGAACCATTGTGATTTGCACTTTTAAAAAATTATTCAGCACCTTATCCATTTTTGTAACTGTCATCAATGAGCCTTATGAACGCATGGATCACAACAGGACCTGCTATGTTAAATTCTCAGTGTGATTTTTACAGTGTGAAAGTATGCATGCTGCATGGGTAGACTTACTAACTTTAAAATGTGTTTGTTTTCAAAGTATTCTCAAAGCTCAAAAGCTTTTAGGCTGAATTTATGGGTAACTTGTGTTATGAATAAGCATTGTAAAAATACACATATATATATACTGTATATATATATATAAAAAAGAATTTGTTAGTGTTAGGTCACACAAACCAGCTCACCTGTGTTGCCTGTGAGCAGTCCCTTGTGTGAAGTCTGTCCATTTTTGTTACCTTTGACCAAATCAAACAGACAACAGACCGGTTGATATTTTATAGTTGGATGATGGCAGCTATGTTCATGTTTTCACCTTAGGCATCAGATTAATGTGTGGAGTGAATTAAACTTTTGGAGAAAAAAAGTTCCTTTCATTGTGACAGCATTGTGATTCTCTCATGAGTCAAGTGTGGTTTGTTTGCATGTTGTTATAGTTGAACTGATTATCTAATTTCCGATTTGGATTAAAAACAGTAGCATCAAAGTGAAAAATAAAGGGAAAATACAATGTGTTAAGCATTCTATAGATCTGTGAGGCCCTTTGTGACATGCACTTATTTTCAAAAGCAAACAAACAAATACAATGTTGTTCAGAAGCGTCATACTTTATCAGTGGTCAAGATATTGCTTATTTCTTTAGCCTATTTCCACAACCAAGGCCCATTTCCACTTGCTTTTTTGACTGTGAAATAGGCCTAAGGTTTTGTAACTGGAAGATGACGGAGACTAAATGAACTTGTGCTAATGGACTGGTAGACTTTTTTTGGCTGTCCACTTGTTATTACACAACAATGTGTCATTCAATTAGATCGCAACTACATCAGACTTATGAATCAGTGCTGACTAACTACACCTGATTATTCATCAATAATTGCATCAAAATGATGCAATAGCCTACATTTCCTCTGCGTGGGTCGCCCACGATTTTCTTCCTTCTTCCCTACCCAACTGCGGCTAGAGGGTGGAGCTAACGACCGAATTCTTAATATCATTGGTTGGCGAGCCGGTATTGGGGCCACGCGCGATACTACGCTTCATTCCTGCTGATGTGCCGGTGGCTGTGAGCAGGAAGAGGGTGAGTTTTACTTGTCGTCAAAGGCCTTACATTAGAAGTATTTCGCTTAATCTATGTTCGTTTAATAAATATATCGTCATTTTCTGTAACTACTCTTTTTGGTTTTCTGTATAGCCTACTTGTTGCCGTAGTCATTAATCAGCCTACCGCATGACGCCCTGTATAGCTAGGATACCGTTAGCTAACAAAATGTATTGTTGAGACCGGGCCACACGAGCTTGGTGTTTAGCTTGTTGGTAAGTAAATAGTTAAGATATCGCAATGGGGATGGCATATTAGTGTTTATCTTCGATTAAATGTGTTCAATGTGATTTGTTCTCATTGAGATATACCCATTCATCCGCAGTGAAATGTTGTCGATTAGCTAGGTTTAGCTACCTGAGAAATGAGTTAACATTAGCTGCTAGCTATCGATGGCTAACTTAGCTGTTCGTAGTCCCGTGTAGGCAGAGATCTTTTTGAGGCCTCGTGCGGATGCCAGCGGCCATATGTAACGTCAGGGTACTGTTAACGGTATAGTTTCGCGGTACTTACAGACAGTACAGTATTGAGCGCCACCATACTTAGATATTTACCTAATCAACATGACACCGTCTAATCGTGTTCTGTGCCCGTTTAACAGGGTATACCATCTAAATTGCTACCCGGCGACTGTTCAATGCCGGACACGTGATCTTTTTTGGCTAACGTTAACTGTTAGCTGCTGAAGTCAGCTGGTTGCTCTTGTATCCAGTGGGATGCTATGATATCACACCGACGAACCGCTTGGCGATCCTGTACTTAGGCCCATTTCTACCGCTCTGCTTAGGCCTAAAATGACGACATCGAACGGGTAGCTAAGACCACTCTTCGAGTAATTTCATGATACTTTATCATGGTTGCTACTGCTAGTATTTAGTGGGCTAAGTGTGACTTTTCATGGCGAATGCAACCGGCCTTGTTAATAGCTGTTTAGAGGACTTACTGAATATTAACTCGTATTCAAAGCGAAGGCTTTGCTCGTATGTTTCTCGATCCCGACAACCCCCATCTCTAATTACAATGAGTAGCGCACTAGCATCACTCTGCGCCTTTTAACATATTTTTAATGCATCTCGGAACCGGTTGAGTCTGACAGGCTTTCTCTTGCTTTGTTGATGGTCTCAGGTATTTTAGCATCTACAGCCGCCATGCCGTCCGATTTAGCGAAAAAGAAAGCGGCTAAGAAGAAAGAAGCTGCAAAATCTCGCGGACGTACCAAGAAAGCCGACGAGTTGAATGGAGTGAACGGCGATGGTGCGAAACCCGAAAGTCCAGAGAATGGAGCAGCGGATGATGGTGAGAGTTCAGCTTGTTACTCAAGCACATTGGGCCTGCTTGTGCAAGGTTTACCCGTGTATAATGCCATTTCATACGTAATGTCTGCGTTTGTCAGATGATGATCTTCATTTCGTATCTGCTGTAGTTGCCGTTGTTTGAAGTTGTATTATTCCTTATATGACAGGAGTGGCAAGTCTCACAAAGGAGATAGATGAGTTTGAACTGAAGAAGACTGAAGCACGAGCAGTGACGGGAGTATTGGCCTCCCACCCCAACAGCACTGATGTCCACATCTCCAGTCTGTCCCTCACATTCCATGGTCAGGAACTGTTGAGTGACACTAGCCTGGAGCTCAACTCAGGCCGTCGCTATGGACTCATTGGACTCAATGGAACAGGTGCGGTTAGTAGTGGCAGTGACAGCAGCAGGTGGCTCTCTTGCGCTGTCTTTCAGTTATTTTATTAATTGGTTAGTATGCAATTATGTTATAGCCATTCCATATTAACCAGAAACAAATAACCATTTCATCACTAAAGTGTATAGTTAATTGTTTAACAAATACTTTTATTGGTGTCTTAACGGCACTGTACATTGCATTTTGTGGAATGTGTACGCATGGTAGCTGACTTTCTCTATGCTACCTCTTCTGTAGGCAAGTCCATGCTGCTGTCAGCCATTGGCCACAGAGAGGTGCCCATCCCAGACCACATAGACATCTACCATCTGACACGGGAGATGCCGCCAAGTGAAAAGACGGCCCTCCAGTGCGTGATGGAGGTGGACGAGGAGAGGATCAAGCTGGAGCAGGAGGCAGAGAGGCTTGCGACGGAGGACTGTGAGTAGTAGACACATTAAATGGGTGTGGGGATGGTTGCGGGCTACTCTCCCACGTTTTCATAGGAGCTGTATCTGTGGCAGTTTCCTTTCCTAGGCGTGGTATAGTAAATAACCTCTTTTGATTATGTTCCACACACTTCACTTGTTGTGTGTGGAGACCTCAGAAAAGGAACAGAATACTTGTTATCCGCAGTCCCTTATCTTGACTGTTTGTGCACTTTTGCGCACTAGGTAAATGAAAGTGGTATCTTTCTATTTGTGACTCATTCATTGTGTATGTGTGTGTCTGCTCCCCCGTCAGCCGAGTGTGAGAAGCTGATGGAGCTGTACGAGCGTCTGGAAGAGCTGGATGCGGACAAGGCAGCAGTGCGTGCCGGCCGGATCCTGAACGGCCTGGGCTTCACCGCCGCATCGCAGCACAAAAAGATGAAGGACTTCAGCGGAGGCTGGAGGATGCGGGTGGCTCTGGCCAGGTATGTATTGGGGCCCCACAGTACCCACACGGCTTGTCAAGTGGACAATAGGGTTTCAAATTGAATTTCGCTCATTCTTCATTGACTTCTCAGTTTTTGTCTTTTGATTAGATGTTTTTGAAAGGAAGAAACTTTATGAACATTTTAGTATATTGTCACTCGTATCTCAAGAACTGCTGTGAAATGATGAACTAAAAGGCCGAATGAATGTGCAGTCGCCACAGTGCGTCTGCTCAATGACAAAAACCAGTCTGAAGCGTTTTTCTGATCCATGCAGTTCTGGTAGTTAGTTAGCCCCGCTTAGTTGAGTGGTACTTGAGCTCTGTTCATTGGGTGCGTTCATTTTGTATTCATGGCTCGTTTGCTTTTCTCCAGAGCGCTGTTCCTAAAGCCCTTCATGCTGCTGTTGGATGAGCCCACCAACCATCTTGACCTGGAGGCCTGTGTGTGGCTTGAGGAAGAGCTTAGCCAGTGAGTAGACGTCTATTTCTGAAAGATGGTCAAATGATGAACTGTTTCTCTGTGTTTAGGATGGGAATTTTGCTTTTGCTATGAACCCAGCATGTTTTTAAAACAATTCGGTACAGTATGTGAAGTATAAGGAAGTATTTTGCTATGGAGGGAGTGTTGCATTTTTGTTGTTTCTACTGGTTGATGAATGTTGGGAGAAATGATGTAAACAAAAGGCCGAATTGTAGCTCCCCATTGATACTCAGTACTCAGTGTGATGGTGCTTTGACAAAAACTCGGTGAAGCGTTTAACTGATCCCCTGAGAGACGAGCAAGCAACCATT
Organism: Sardina pilchardus; assembly: GCF_963854185.1. Taxonomy (NCBI): domain Eukaryota; kingdom Metazoa; phylum Chordata; class Actinopteri; order Clupeiformes; family Clupeidae; genus Sardina; species Sardina pilchardus. The sequence goes on along the minus strand of NC_084995.1, from coordinate 30,366,804 downwards.
CTCCCCTCTTTAAGAAGAACTGTAGTGATTCCTCTTGTGTTTTTTTTTTTTTAATTGACAGGTTTAAACGTATTCTGGTGCTGATCTCACATTCCCAAGACTTCCTCAATGGTGTTTGTACCAACATAATTCACTTGCACCAGAGGAATCTCAAATATTACACAGTAAGGCACCTTCCTCACCTTGGCTGGTCTATTCAACACACACACACACACACACACACACACACACACACACACACACACACACACACTGCATTGTTTGCATTTACCACTTCATCTCATGCCATCACTGTGTTGTTCAGGGTAACTATGACCAATATGTGAAGACCAGAGAGGAGCTGGAGGAGAACCAGATGAAGCGCTTCAACTGGGAGCAGGACCAGATTGCACACATGAAGGTAGATAAAGAGCTCTATACTTTACTCTTTCTTTCACACCGGACAATATATATCTATGTATATATCTTTTTTTTAAATTGTAATTGTATCTGTTTTCATGATTAACCTTTTTTTTCCATTCTATTTTCCCCCAGAACTATATAGCACGGTTTGGCCATGGCTCTGCAAAACTGGCCAGGCAAGCTCAGAGCAAAGAGAAGACTCTGCAGAAGATGGTGGCCTCAGGTCTGACTGAGCGAGTTGTGGATGACAAGGTGAGCAGAGGTTTTCAGTTCATTTCTATTGGCAATTGGGGCATCTCTAAAGATTTTAGAGTTGAATATATGCATTTCAGCAGACTCTTTAGGAGTTTTATCAGACAGTTTATAGTTGTTTTTGGCAGCTGAAAGCATGCTATGCAACAGGAATTTCAGCTAATCAAGGCCATCAGAATTTCTGGTACTGCGTACCACCTGGCCAGGACATTTTAGACACTTGAAGGATTTTTTTTGCCCACTGTAGTAACTAACAGCCTACTTCACATAAAATAAGCAGGCATTAATGGCATATCAGGGGAAATTGTGCAAAGTCACTCTTTTGGTTGATGCTATGACATGATGTGAACAAAAGGCCGAATTGAAGCATCTCCACCAGGCAGTTTTGTTCTCCGTGTGGAGGTGCATTGACAAAAACCAGACCGAAGCGTTCATCTGATCAGTTGGCACAACCTTCACAGATGAATAGAAATGTGGAACAGAACGGAACAAAACCAGGCAACGGATGAATACGAATGCTGAATACTATTATGTAAAGATAGTTGGCCAGTGATGGAACCCTAGTCTAACATCTGTTGTTTCTTCTTCCCTCAGACCCTGTCATTTTGTTTTCATCCCTGTGGGAAGATCCCCCCTCCTGTCATCATGGTGCAGAATGTCAGCTTTAAGTATAACGATGACACGGTAAGGTTCCATATTGCTCACAGCACACCGTGCTCTTCTGATAACTAGATTTTTAACACGCATGTAATTTAAGTGTTGAGGCCTTTGTCTTTGACCTGCTGAAAGCTGAGTCTCTACCCCGGCGTTGCACATTCAGCCTTATGGATTGTGTCTTAGAAATGGGTACCTGCTTGCTTCCCTGCTGATTTTATATGCGAGTTTGTGGTGTTGTGCTTACCTTCGGCTTCTGTTGTCTTGTAGCCATATATTTATAAAGACCTGGAGTTCGGAATTGATCTGGACTCACGGGTGGCCCTTGTGGGGCCGAACGGAGCTGGAAAGTCCACGCTGTTGAAACTGTTGGCTGGAGAGGTACATATTCACATCTTGATCTTGTATTATTGACCCGATGTTGCATGTTGGCCTCTTGTAGTTTCCCTGTCTGCCTGTTTTTCACCAGCTTCCTTCCTCTCTTTCCACAGCTTCTCCCCTCCGACGGTATGATCAGGAAGAACTCTCACGTAAAGATCGGCAGATACCACCAGGTACAGTGATTGAATGAGGGATTTGATTCATATGTTATTATAGCACCGCCTGAAACTGCCGAAATCTGCAGAATATCTGTAAATTAATTAGACCAAGGATTAATTTCATTCAGAGTGCACTCTACTTTAAGAGGAACATTCGAGGATTTATGTTGTCTTAATCTGACTGTTGTCTTAATCTGACCCTCATCTTCCTTCCCTCACAGCACTTGACTGAGCAACTTGAGTTGGACCTGTCCCCTCTGGAGTACATGCTGAAGTGTTACCCAGATATCAAGGAGAAGGAGGAGATGAGGAAGATCATTGGGCGCTACGGCCTGACGGGGAAGCAGCAGGTGAGCTCCCAGACAGACAGGGGGCTATCCTCTGGGGCCTGTCCCAAGTAAAGAGTCCGAATCTGTTCCCTTTCTGAGTGGGACGGTGATGGTATAGAGTGAATCTTTTTGTGTTATTTATTTTGGTGATGTCAATCATGAAGTCTGTAGAGGGTAATTGTCCGTTCCCATCTTAGGTAAGTCCCATCAGGAACCTGTCAGATGGGCAGAAATGCAGAGTGTGCTTCGCCTGGCTCGCCTGGCAGAACCCACACATGCTCTTCTTGGACGAGCCTACCAATCACTTGGACATCGAGACCATCGATGCTCTGGCAGACGCCATCAATGACTTTGAGGGTGGCACGATGCTGGTTAGCCACGACTTCAGGCTTATCCAGCAGGTACAAAAAATTAAATGATCAGTGTCAACTTGCTGCATGTTCTCTCTGATTTGGAGTGTGTGTGTGGTACTCATCCATGTCTATGTCTCATGATTGTCTCGCTGTAGGTGGCTCAGGAGATCTGGGTGTGTGAGAAACAGACCATCACCAAGTGGACCAAGGGCATCTTGGCCTACAAGGAAAATCTCAAATCCAAAATTGAGGGGCAATCGCATGACCTCTAGAGACCAGACAATCAAGAATTGTCAAATTGTCAACAGCATCTCCCATCACCAGCCTGCATGTTGAGGTTTTCTTCAGAGGAGATGCTGGCCCCTCCTCAAATCACTCTGGTTACCTTCATAGGCTGGTGGTAGTCTTGGTAACATTTAGTCATCTGCAGAGCATCATGTTTTCTAGTCATTATGCAATTCTCCTTACAGGTCTACGGTTTTTCATTCCTGGAAATATTATTATAACGGAAATAATAAATATAAGTACTTGTATCTACTGTGCACTGAACTTTTGTCAAGTTCATACTGCTGCAGACATATCCCGTGTCAGCTGCAAGTGGATGTTCTAAAGGTGAAGTTCATCGGAGGCTCTTAAAGAGCTTTTTATTATGTCCTGTATTATTTAATGCTATATCTGCTGCAATAATGCATTTGGCCAAAATAAAAGATTCATCACCCACTTTGGTGTTTGTGCGTGCTGTTAGTCTCTTTCCAGTAGGTTCCCTGAGCAAAATGTCAAGAGCAATATTATTTGGTGTTGTAATTAACATACAAACAGCATGTTAATGTCTGTAAAAGAGTGAAGAGTATTTGAACACTTGATGCCAGGATATGTTGAACAAAAATGTGGAACTTAAAAGCAGCTTTGAGATGTATGGGTTAATGAAAAGGTACGGAATGGATCAAATGGACACCTTTTCTCTTAACTGATTTAAGCATGCAGTTTAAAGGGGAAAGGTAAGTACGTAATGTTTATGATATGACTAGATTTTCAGCCCTCGTCACTCATTTTATATCCATCAGTGTCAATTTGCAAAAGGTCTACAGAGTCTTTACAGTTGACTTTTTAAAAGGGACTGATGTTCTCCCGGGAAAAAAAATTAGTTCAGCAAAGACGGTGAAAAGATCCCAAAGATGAATATCCTGGGCTAGGACGATAGACTAAAATGGGCCAGGACAGAAGTTCTCCGCTTGGGGAAGCGCGCTGAAGATGGGAGGTCTCCCGTCAGGATTCTCCAGGATGTACGTCATAGCACATACGGTGATGGTTGTCTGGTTGTGTTTTGGGTTAGCACAAAGGCTGTCAACTACTGTCACTGTTTTCAGGTAAATATAACCTGCTGTGTTCAGATAGACGTATTTAAGAGTGCACGTTGCTGAAGAGGTTGAAGTAAACCTGCATTTGTTAATATTCTGTACTGTCCAGGTCAGTGTAAGATAAAACGTTACTCATTGCGGAACAGAATTTGTGGTAGCTCCTAAGGAAATCTAGTTAATCCCCTCTTCTGTGAATCCTTGCTATGGCTAGCTATAGCTAACATTAGTGTTTGCTAGCATCGCCATCACATTAAAAACGCCAGCGAATATTATTGATTTCAACAGAAGAATTTTTGGTTAGACATTACTTCAAGAAAAAGAACTACCGGTCTTTTTGAAAGTGTAACGAATCAACGTCAGCTAGCCTTTGAGCTAAAGAATCTTGGTAGGGGCAGCCTGGTAACTAGCCACTATAATAGCCAGTAACGAAGAGGCGTGAAAGCCGAGTCCTGGGAGTAGGTCGTATTGTTCTTCCTTTTTTGCTGTACAGGTGGCTGTTGTTGCTGCCCATATGTGATTCACGTGCTCGCCCGATGGAAGTACCATGTAAATATTTGAACAAATATATGCATTGCTGACACGGGCTTATGTTAGTGTTCCGTTAGTAACATTTGTTTTTGGTTTCTGAGGACAGAGCATTATTCAACATACCAGCTCAGTGTTAACAGCACTTGACAGACATCGATCTCGATAATTATATCCCATGTCTATATTTAGATAACCTAACCTAACGTATTGCATCCACTGCTGTGAGGTTAAACATAAGATGTCTGCACTGTTTTATTCTGTGCCATTGTTTCAGGTTATTAGTGTGCAGCTGCTGTATCCTCTCTTGAGACATCAGAACTGCTTGACAATGAGTTTACCAGCAGCGCCCCCGAGTTATGCAGAGGCCACAGCTGGAGATAAGGAGGCTGGGATCTCCTCCCCTCACTATGGAGGTCCACCTCCCATGATGCCGCCACCTCCTGCCATGCACCCCAGCTGGGCTTATGTGCACTCCGGCCCCAGTATGTCACCAGGTTACAGTTCTCCAAGGCTATGTATTTCACTGTGTCCTATATGCTGTACCTATACTGTTAAAGACTGTCGATGTTAAACACATGACGTATACTCCATAGGCCACACTTTGTATCCTCTTCCACTCTGGTGAACATCTAATGGTTTGCCCCTTCTTTATAAGGCCCTGGCTACAGCAACCCCTATGCATCAGACATGTCCTCCCCATTTTCGGACCCCAGCTCCAGTGGCAGCTTTGATGGTCTCGGAGGAAGCAGCTGGGAGGACAAAAATGTCCGCCGGATGTTCATCAGAAAGGTAATTGTCCAGCTTGTTTATTATTCCATCTTTACACATCCAAGAAAAAAGGAGAAGAAAAAGTGATCGAGTGAGCACAGTTTGTTTGCATTGTTAAATCACAATAAAGCGTTGAGCTCTAAGTGCTTATGGTGTGTGTTTTGATTTTCAGGTGTTCAGCATTCTCATGGTGCAGCTTTTGGTGACGTTTGGTGTTGTTGCCCTCTTTACATTCTGGTGAGAGAACACGTTTGCCTAAGCAGGCTCACTTTGACAACTTCAAAGATATGCCTTTCTCAAACAGGAACCAAGCATTTTACCCCCTTCCTTCTATGCCCTCTCCCTACAGTGAGCCCGTTCGGCAGTTTGTTCAGTACAATCGCATTGTCTATCTGGCATCTTAGTAAGTATTCAGCTCCCTTCCACTCAGGTCATTAGTCTCTTTGGGAATGCTGAAGAGGTTTTGTGTTCTCATTTGTTTGTGCGCGTGTTTGTTTTCTATCCTCGCAGCATGATGTTCATGGGGACTTATCTGGTGCTGGTGTGCAGCACAAGTGCCCGGTAAAAGCAAGACTCTTCTTCTTTTCCCAGTATGCTTCCTTTAAGGCCTCTCAGGGTCTGCAAGAGAGATCGGGCAGAATGGTCTTTGGTTAATCATGCAGACCCTCCTGAGATCTGGCTAGTAATCGCAGTAATTAAACAGGTCACAGAGGGCTTTCTGAATGGCTTCTTGTAATATATACAAATTTAATATAACAATGAGTAGTGAATGTATCTGTGCTTTGTGTGCAAAACTTCAATTTCATTGCAAACTGATGTACTTAAGCTGTGTATTTGATTTCCTCCTTTAGACGACAGTACCCTACCAATCTCATTCTACTCGGAATCTTTGTAAGTTAATTAATGGAATCCACTATACTGGTTGATGAAGTATTGTATTTTATGGTATCTATAAATGAACTGGTTTACTTTTGTAATAGTAGCTGTTGTGGTATGATTGTTGTAGTTGTTTTGTGTTTGGCAAGTGTACATACCCACATTTTCTCTCCACCTCCACAGACTCTTGCCATGTCCTATATGGCAGGCATGCTGGCAAGGTATGTTGTGTTTTTTCCTGCAGTTTCCTGATACTGTGCCCTCCACAAGTATTGGAACACGTGCTAAAGTTGACTATGAAGAGGAATAAATTGGATAAAAAATGATATACCCAGCCTTTAAGGACACCAATTTTCTTTGTGAATGAATATAATATCGTAAATAAATGAATGTTTTCCTTAAAATACGGGGGTTAGAAGTATTGGAACCTCTATGTTAACCCTATGTGTTAAAATTCCCATAGAGGCAGGCAGATTTTTTTTATTTTTTTTATTTTCATGTATTTCATGGATCCAGGATACTATGCACCCTGATGAAGTTCCCTTATTGTTCTTTGGAATTAAAATAGCCCCACATCATCACATACCCTTCACCATACCTAGAGATTGGCATGGTTTCATTGTCATTGAGCTCAATGCAAATCTAACCAGCCATCAGACTAAGTGAAATAAAACCATGCCAATTTCTAGGATTTCTTTGATGATGTGGGGCTATTTTAATTCCAAAGGCCAAGGGGACTTCATCAGGGTGCATAGTGTCCTGGATTATTTGAAAGATAAAGAAAATGCCTGCCTCTCTATGGGAATTTTAACACATAGGGTTAACATAGGGGTTTCAACACTTATGACCCCTGTATTTTAAGGAAAACATTTATTTCTTTACGACACATTATTCATTCACAAAGACAATTGATGTCCTTAAAGGTTGGATATTTCCTCTTTTTTTTTTATTTAAGGCATTATTAAGGAAAATTATCAATTTCCAAAAGAGGATTTTATATTCCTCTTTATAGTAAATTTTTAGCCTGTGTTCCAATACTTATGGAGGGCACTGTATTTGTGTGTGCACGCACATACGACATTTTACTGTGATTGTTCAATCTGTTTGCCTGCTGAGCTGTCCTCCTGTGCCCCTTGTGTTTCCATAGCTACCACAACACTAAGGTGGTAATGCTGTGTGTGGGCATCACGGCTGTGGTCTGTCTCGCCGTCACTCTCTTCTGTTTCCAGTCCAGGGTGAGTCATCCTAGCCACAGGGCCTCCTGCCACAACTGCGTGATTGACCACAAAACAAGTAGTGGTTACTTTGGACAAATGTAATATTTAGTTTTTAGAGTGAAAATGCCTAAAAGGGCCTAACAGTCTCATCCCCAGCTCTTTATATGCCTAAGCATGAATTTGCTGGGGTGATTTTGCTGTAGATATAATTCTGATTTATAATTGAATCCTCAGATGGTGTGTGTTTTCTGGTTCACTGTTCCACTTGGTATATCTGAATGTGTGAACAAAAGCATATTAAAGTGGATAGACCACTACCGCCCTCCTGTCATGGCACCTAATGCCAGCCAGTGCGATCCCAGCGTGTTGGGGGTGTGGTGTGTTTAGCCAGTGTGACCAGGTGTGTTGAGGGTGCTATGCTGTGGTGTGTTTAGCCAGTGTGACCCGGTGTGTTGAGGGTGCTATGCTGTGGTGTGTTTAGCCAGTGTGACCCGGTGTGTTGAGGGTGCTATGCTGTGGTTGGCCAGTGTGACCCGGTGTGTTGAGGGTGCTATGCTGTGGTTGGCCAGTGTGACCCGGTGTGTTGAGGGTGCTATGCTGTGGTTGGCCAGTGTGACCCGGTGTGTTGAGGGTGCTATGCTGTGATTGGCTCCAGGTTGACTTCACCTCCTGTCACGGCCTGCTGTTCTCCCTCATGATGGTGCTGATGGTGACGGGCCTGGTGCTGATCTTCACTGCTCCCTTTGGCTACGTGAGTCTGTACACACACACACACACACACACACACACACACACACACACACACGTGGCTTTTCTATTAAGGGTGTACATTAACTGCTATCTTCAGTCTAAAGATGTAACAGTCTAAAGTCTAATTTAGTGTAACAGTGTTAAGTCTAATTTAGGCTAATTTCATAACTTATTCAGTTAGTTCATAACTATGCTGATTTAACACCATGGGAAAAACCTTAACCACAAACATTGATGACTCAGCTCAGTGCTATAAGCATATGATACGTTAATTACTATGATGTACATACATTTCATGTTTGTTTGAAAAAGACCATCTGACATGTTGCATACATTTTCACAGATCCCCTGGTTGCAGACAGCATATGCTGGACTGGGTGCCTTGGTCTTTACACTGGTAATACTGAGGAAGCTCATCTCTTTAAATTTACATTGTTTGTTATTGTACTGTCATTCCATTACGTAGTTTATATAGTAGTCCCTCAACATACATAGAGAATTACATCACAATGATGATGTGCTAGCCTGGATACCACCAGGCTGATTCTCATTAGGATCGTTTATAACTTCCAATGACCCAGGGGCGTAATTAAGTGGGAAATTAAAATGAAACTGGTGCACGAAACTCTCGCCATGTATTTCTGGTATAAAAACAACGGTTTTAAATGCAGTTATTTCAGTTTTTGGTGGTTCGGAAATGGACTTGAATGGGGAAGTTGCTGTAAGGTTCTGCTGAGCAAATTCAAATGCACTCGCTGATTCGTCTGGGTTTGTCCAGGCTTAATATATGCAGCTTCAGCAGAAACGAATACAGACAGGCATGGGGTTCGTGTCAATCAGTGTTTGTGCTGTCTTCCCACACTCTTCCTTCCATGTCACAGCTGTTTGTGTGCACACTCGCGTCTCACACATGCACTGAGGTGTTTTGTGTTTTTGTCCTCTCTGTAGTTCCTGGCGTTCGACGTGCAGCTGCTGATGGGGAACCGCCGCTACTCGCTGAGCCCGGAGGAGCACGTGTTCGGCGCGCTCTGCCTCTACATGGACATCGTCTACATCTTCTTCTTTCTGCTGCAGCTCTTTGGGAGCCGTGAGTGAGCCGTGAGTGAGCCGCGTCTGACGCCTTCAGCCCTCAGCCTTGACCTGTCTCTTGACCCTACTCTATACACACACACACACACACACATACTGTACATGCACGCGCGCACATACACCCAAACACACACACACACACAATCAAATAAATTAACTTACATGAACTGTTGGTTGCAAACACACACACACACACACACACACACACACACGTTCACTTTTATTTGCTCCCTGAGGAATGCTGGATGATATTCGATCTCATGAGCCGCTGATGATCGGTGGTGCACTGGGGTTCTGAAAAATAATAGTTTGGTTTGGTTCGGTGTTATCTCTTGCTGTTTGTGCGTGTGTGTGTTTATTTCTGAGTTTGGAAGGATGAGTCATGTTTTTAAAGCTCAAGCAAGGCAGCCTTTTATGGGTAGGGGTACACTGCGTACCTGGCTTTAAAACACACATGCACAATGTGCGCGCGCACACACACACACACACACACACACACACACACACACACACACACACATATACATACTCACACTCAAACACGCGTGCAAACCCCTAAACTCTACTGTCCTTAAGACAATCATAATCAGTTTGAAGAACTGGACGACAGGAGTTAGTCATCATTTAAAAACAAGAGTGTCCAGCTGAAGCGGCTGTTTTGTGTTAGCCATCCAGGTATCACCAAAGTGAACAGTATTCAAGGGCCACTTGCAGCAGATATTGTATAAGCCCAGCATGCAGTTGCTTGTCAGTTGTTCCGTTCTTGTAGGGAGAGTGTGTGTGCAAACTCAGTAATACTCATGCCAAATGACCACCGAGGCCCAATGAACAAACTCCACTTGTTGCAGATCAGAGTGCTGTCAAGATAGAGTGTGTGTTGGCGGTAATTCTGTCCACACGCTGAGCATAGAAGGAGTAAATACAAAGGCAGGTAGACATTATCAGAACATTTCAGACATTTTCAGACAAGTCAGGTGATAGTATATTGATGTTTAAAGCTGCAATATGCAGCTGAGTCTAGAACTGTCCATGACGCCACAACCAACCTCTCCACCTCCATCCACCTCTTCACCCAGCCCAATCATTGACTTTGAGTTTCTCTTGGCCTCTGATTGGTGCAGGGGTCGATGCAAAATTTGAGAATGGATTATCTCTGTTGTGCTGCCCAGGCTGTCTAATAAGCCTGGTGAACAGAGGCATGAGTCAGAAAGATGTGCTTTTGAGCTCATTTTTAACAAAACGTACACAATCCATGCTGTAGTCTATACTTAGTACAAAATCATTCTTGAAGGGAACTTACTGTAAAGTAGGTATACCAACCGAATACATTAAATGATATATAAATGTCTAGGAGGAGAATTTGGGTGCTGAAGTGGAGAGACCACAACAAGTTTAGCATTCCTCTTGGCTCAGCTGCAGGTTGTTTTACGGGGACACTCTTTGCAAGCGTGAGGTTCTGCATTGAGGCTGAGTTAAGGAAACCACTGGCTGACACACACATTCCGATTAGGGTCCCATCTTCGTGAATGTCTGTAACGTGGATTCCTAAAGTGTTGTCCATAGAGCAATAACCTGTCCAAGCCTTGCCTTGCATGCAGACCTTGTCGTTTAATGTACTGTTCAGAGTTGGACCAAGTCCATCGGTTCTGGCCAGTAGACACAACTCCCATGATGTCACTTAGAGCATGGCTAGGTAGATAACCTTAAGTGTGTGAGGACGTAGAGTGTCTATGCTCAGATCGGTGGGGAAAAACTTTAAAGTATTATTGTACAGTGCCTAACTGTGAATATTTTGGCATTAATCAAGACGTTTTAATTCGTTTTTTAAATATGATCTACATTATTTCAAATGTTATACATCATTCAACAGAATCATTCAGACTTATTCCAAAGCTCCTTTTAAAAAAACAAACAAACAAAAAAAAAAACAAATCAAGGTGCAGATGATTCACTTTAACCTGAATATGTAATCATTCCTGTGCTGTAGTTGGGTTGCAGAGGCTGTTATATGATTGTCATGTATTGAAGTGTATTTTTTGACATGTTGAGATTGCTGTAAAGGCCACAAATACTACTGTAAGGGCTACCTCTGTGGTTCGCCCTTTCATCCCGTGTCATTGGGCTCTTTCATAGATATTCAGTGCATTGCTGTAATATTCTCCCTGCCCTTTCAGAAGGGCCCTGTTCACAGCACTGCAGTTCATTCACTCCTTCAGTTCACCTGCTGTATGCCATCGCAACTCAGCAACAGCTCTAGTGGTCTAGTGGAATTTTCCCAGTTGAGTTAAGGTGATGATGCACAGCGCAAACCTTTTGAGTTACATTGATGGGTAGTTTTGATGACTGATGCTGCTTTGGGCAACGATCCATTAATTTATATGGACAACTTTGACCATCAGTGGCAGCTTTTCATGACCTTCCAATCTGATAACTAGGAACAGGTCACATAATTGCCCGGCAACAATGCTCAAAAAGTTACCCCATGTTTCACCACCTTTAAGTCTTTCGACTTAAGATATTCTAATGATAGGAATTTAGCATAATGGTTTATGCATTATCAACTAATTACAGCAGCATCTTAAGTGATATTCTCCTTTACAGAAAGTTATACTTTTATTCTTGTCATTTATTTATGGGAATGGGATGATGGATCATGTAGCTATGAGATTGAAACATTGATTGATATCAGCGACTTGCTGGATTTGTATGCTACTGGTAGAAAGAAACCAGGCCATGATCTTGTTGAATGTGCCAAATGCTTGGCAGAGAAGGGGTGTGTATCTCTATGTAACACTGAGAGTGTTAATCATAGTTTCTATATGCATATAACCATGGGTCTAACCTTTGTTCCTTTCTTTAAGGTTTCCAAAACTAAGGGCAGGTGTAAAATAATATTTTAAGACATTTCAAATTCCATTCCTTGTGTGGGTTGAGAGTAATATTTTGTTAGAACTTCAGCTCTTAATGAACAAATGTATTTTGTCTGTTGTGCGGGTCTCCCTATATAAATGTGCAGTGTGTGAGGGTTGAATATGTGAAGTCTATTTTTTTTTCTTAGTCTCTGCACTAAGTCAACCAGACCATCAGTTTGTAGTACCAAAGACTAGTGCATGAAGAGTGTTGTATCGTGTGCTCTACACCAGGCCTGCCCTGGGCAGGGTGATCCCACATACAATAGAAGCAGTCTAATTCACCAGGTCCTCAACACACTGATACATTGGACACAGGGAACTATTTTTGTAGGGGCCCTTTTGTATCCATTGGTCCTGTGGTGAAATAAACGAATGCTTCACGATGGAAACTGTGTCCTTGTTGTCACTATAACTTGCTGTGATGGATAGCAATGAAGGGTTCAGGTAAGTACATTGTGTGATGAACTTGTTCTTTGGCAGGCATACGAAAGATAGATAATACTGTACGTAACTCAATAAGCGTCATTTGTTTTAACGTAGAAATAGATTTGTTGATGGAAAATCGTACTGTAAGATGGAAACAAAAGTGAAATAAGGTTAGGCTACATGGAAAGTGTGTTGTAAAGGCAGATAAACTACTGAAATGTTTGCCGTTATGTATGATCGCTCCACTTTTTGAATGCCTTTAACTGAGACTTACCACTTATAGTGAAATAACGGACCATGAATGTTGTAGGTTGTTATTATTAGTAGTAGTAGTATCATTAGCATTATTATTAGTAGTATTTATTGTTGTTTTGTATGAATACTAGGCCTATGCAATCTTTGTTGGGATTTTGACCTTCAGTATGTTTTGTGCATTGTTTTATTAAGCTACTCTGAGCAAAACATTTCAGAGGTTTCACTCAAAATGTCGTTCATAATTTCATACTTTTCCAGACATGTTCATAATAATAGCAACTACATGAAATGAATCCAGTAGAAGGCTGTGCATAAACTTGTGTATGTAGCTTTAACAGTTGTCACGTGGTATCGTCAGAGCATTTCCTCATGAAAAATGGCGCTACCCACTAGCTGTCGCATTCTGGTCCCACACATATCTAGATTTAATTCGTATGTTCGGGAAACATCGCGTATTTGTGTTACGAGCAATTTAATGCTAGCTAAAAGGCAACTGACGTATGGGCAAACCGCAGGGATTTCTCCGTCCTTGGCGTGGAAGAGCGCAGTGAGCAGAAGGTCATTCCGACGTTGTAATATCACCAGTAATCACGTCAATGAGAAAAGCCACAATGAAGAGAATTCCAACAATCGAAATGCATTGTGGAGTGCTGTTGGTAAGTGTCTTTTGTATGATTGTAGATCTTGCATGTGCAAACAGACGTCAAGGGTTTGACATAATGCAGGTTACTAGAACTCTTGCAAAACATGTTGCATGCAGAAACGCTAGTGGGCGTTACACAAGTTAGGTAAGCCCAGAAATGTCAATGTCCACTCCACGTGTTGCTGTAAACACCAATTCTTTCCTGGTTTGTCATGCTACAGCAGCGTTCACCTTCTTCGGTAAGGCTGAGGATGAGAGAGATGAAGCGCAGAGGGCAGAAGATGAAATCATTTTGCTCCTGAAAAAAGCCAAGGTAGCGACCACCATTATGGCATAACAAAATGTACCAGCATTTTCACCTTGCACCATTTCACAGGTGCATACTGTCAAATGCAGACACTGGTGTACCACGAGTAAACTTTTTTTTTTTTTTTTTTTTTTTTAAAAACAGGCTTTAACATTCCTGAGCTGATATCTCTGGTTAAATTAAGTTTTGTCTTGGAAAACTGCAATGTAGAACAATTCTGAGATAGGCTAATTCTGTCTAATGTCAAATTTGAGGTCCCCTAATTGAGGCCTAAATACTCTAATTATTGGCACATGGCATCAGGTCCATGAAGTGGCATAGGCCCAAGTATTGGATTTTTTCTGATTTACCATAGAAAGTAACAACCTAAAATACTTGTTTTGATTATCCTCAGCTCAGTATGATGCGAGACGAGTTGGAAGCAGCCAATGTTTTCTTGCATCAGGCCATAAGACTGGCTCATCAAACTCATAACACCCAGGCCATCATCTACACATACAGCTTGGTATGGAGTCCTCCTCTCCTGTAGCTCTTGAATTCATCACCACCTGTCTGCATGCACTATTTGGGCAATGTTAGAAACAGTCAAAGAGATAGATACGGATTTCACTGTCATATATTCTGATGGTCTTCTCCCTTCAACCTTTACAGATGGCAAACCTTGCCTTTGTTCAAGGTCAGCTGACCAACGTGAGTAAGAGTGTTGTGTTCTGTGTTTCTCGGTCTGACAGTTTGTCAGTCACTCAGCCAGTCTCGAATTGGGTTGATTTTTAACTCAAGAATGGTGTTGCTCTTTGCCACAAGAATGGAGTTGTTTCTCATCACAGCTGTGCTCATATCCCTGTTTACAGGCAGAGAAGCTCTTCAAGGCAGCCATGAGTTTCATGTTGTCTGGGGGAACGCCTCAGGTAAGAAGGAGACTGTGATGGACATGTGCTTTAGCTTATCATGTGGATGTGGTCTCTCGTCATGCTGTTGTATTGATGTCTTCTGGGTGTGATGGTGTGTTTAAAGAGGTCAACTGTGTTTCTGTCCCCACTCTTAATCTGTTCAGGATCATAATGCGGTCATTGAGATGTCCCTGAAGCTTGCAAGCATATATGCCTCTCAGAACAAGTAAGCGTGCTGCCACCATTGCCAGATCTTGTAAATGAAAGTAAGGTGGGCTCTGTTTCCTTGGACGATTTTGTTTGGTTGCTGTTGTAGTGTAATATAGTTTGTGTAGGCCTATATACATTGCCTGGTCAAAAAAAAGTCACACACTCTGTGATATTTCGTTGGACCGCCATTAGCTTTGATTACAGCACGTATTCGCTATTAGCCTGGGTGTTCCCATCCTGCTTTGCGTGGTGATTTCTGCTAAGGCAGTCTGGAAACTATTGCCCTAATTTTTGACTGAGATAGGGGACCAATCACAGAACAGGGGGAAAGCAAGACAAAGATGAGCTATGCACAGACGCATTTGATAGACATCCGTGGCGCCCAGTGAACGGATCTGAGCTTTTTTTCAAATACGAGAAAATTAACGTCTGGTTGTCAGACCACGTCTCATTTGGGAAGTGGTAGGCGCTAGCCAGGCTAATTTGTTATGGCATCATTTCCACTTTTTTTTCACTATTGTATGCGTTGCGTTAATTTATCTTGAAGATCTTGTATTGGTGACACGAGATTCGGACCCCTGCACAGTCTTCTCTTGCACATCCCAAAGACTCTCAGTGGGGTTAATGTCTGGACTCTGTGGTGGCCAATCCACCAATGAAAAGTATGTCTCATGCTCCCTGAACCACTCTTCTACAGTTTTTTGAGCCGGATGAATCCTGGCGTTGTCATCTTGGAATATCCTCATGCCAACAGGGAAGAAGAAATCCATTGATGGAATAACCGGGCCATTCAGCATATTATAGATAGTCAACTGACCTCTTTCTTTGGGCACATAACGTTGCTGAAACTAGACCTGACCAACTGCAGCAACCCCCAGATCATAGCACTGCCCCCACAGGGAGGCTCTTACCTATTTGCTTAGTTAAATCCAGGTGGTGACCTTTTTTTGGCCTGGCAGTGTATAATATACAGTATGGCAAAATTATTCCTGTTTGTTATTATGTGCTGTAACTTCCTCAAAAAAAGGGAATTGACAGGATGGTCATGTATATTCTTGTCCCAAATGTCCTTTCTAGGAATGAATTGGCAGAGCACGGGTTCCAGTTTTGTACAGAATCTCTGGAGGCCAAGATTGAGAAACACAAGGACCTCTCCCTAGAGGAGTTATCAGGTATCCAATCAACTCAAGCCCACCTTTCCTCCAAACCACAAGTTATCAGCTGTCATTGTATCTGACAAGGCCTGCTGTTGTTGTTAGTGATGGATTGTTGCCGATGTCTGTGGTGATGTTTCCTTGTCCCTCCCGTCAGACGAGGAGAGGAAGGACACGCGGCTGCTGCTGGGCCTCTGTTTGGACGCCAGGGCGCGCTACCTGGCCGTCACCCACCGGCTGACCGAGGCCACGGGCGATTACCGCCGCGCCCTGCAGATTTGCTCAGAGGAGCAGGGAGAGGCGCACCCACAGGTACAGCACCCAGCCAGCTACTTCCATATGTGCCACTTTCCTCTCATTCACATTACTTTTCACGTTAGCTTTCTATTGTTTCAGGTGTCACTTTCCACTCGTTCACGTTGGTGTGATTTTATAGAGGAACGTTTTTTTTGTCCAGGTCACATACAACTGACTTGTGGTCATTCCGGAGGCCTATTTGTTGCTTCACATTCACACCACTTCTTGTGGTTGCTCTCTCACCCTTTCAGACTCTGGTGTTGATGAGTGATCTGGCCACTATCCTGGACCTCCAGGGGAAGCATGAAGAAGCCCTCAGTCACGTGAAGAAAGCCATGCAGCTGGGGAAGGAGGCTGGCCACCCCGACCAGCATGTGCTTCTGGGCAACATGGCCGGCATTCTGATGCATCAAGGTAACCAATAAATGGGAAACATGAGGAGCCTTCAATCTCAACTTTTTGAACACGTGAATAAACTGAGTCTTGGGTACTGGTGTGGAATGAAGCGCTCAACCAGAGGATAGCTTTGCATGTGAGAACCCTCCTGTGCCGCAGGGTGTGAACCGTGTCTGTTTGTGTGTGTGTGTGTGTGTGTGTGTGTGTGTGTGTGTGTGTGTGCGGCAGGTCAGTTTGAGGAGGCCAGCCGGCTGTACAACGAGGCCCTGGCGCTGGCGCAGGCCGTGGGCGACGGAGAGGCCGCCGAGCAGATCCAGGAAGGACTGAAGGAGCTGGCCGGCAGGAAAGACGCCCAGGCGGACGCCAAGCCCGGCGGAGCGACGGCGGAGAGTCCGGCAGAAGGCCAGGCGGCGTCAGATTGACGTGAAAAAAAGTTCCACCGCAGCAGGATCCCGGCATGTCAGCGGCGAGCCGCAGGTGGAAATGTTTGTTGTGTGTTAAACGTCCCTTTGCCTGTGCCCGCACCATGCCACCACAGTGTGCCCTGTGTCTGTGTGCCATCTGTGGTCTGAGCATCCTGCCAACTGCCATTGTCTGAGTGACGTCGTGTAGCCCACTGTTCTCCAGCTGTGACGAGGTCCTCGCCCTCTCTCCCGGTACCCACGTGATGGGGAGCTACCTTCATTCCCCCCCCCCCTTCTCCCTGGTGTGCCCCTAGACCCATTTCCTCGTTCAGGTGTAGTGGAAAGGTGAGATACACAAGCTTGTGTACCAGTTCATGAGACTCAGGGAGGCGGCGGTACAGGGAACATTACGGCCCAAGGTCTAGAGGCGCACAGCTGTCATCGGGTGATACTGTTTACATGTGAATGAAATACAACCATGGAAAGGGCAGCTGTATTCTCACACATTTGTATGTATGACTGTCAGGACCAATTGAATGCTGCATCTGATGGGCCTTAAGCACATTACAGCATAGGAGACAACTGAGGGGACTCAATTGGAACTGGAGGCACAATCAGATGCCAAACAAGGAGTTTGAGAAGAGAAGCAATATCATCCTGTGTTTTGAAGAGGAGATTGAATAAAAGTAACCTGTCACAGATCTTATCCATGTTGTGAACCTTGATTGGATTTTACACACACACACACACACACTCATTTTTGTATCATGTCAGCCTGATGTAAGTGAGTTCAAATGTACGTTTCTCACACTTCAGATACATTTAATATCCTCAAAAAAGTCATCACCAGCCATTTGGATGGACCTTAATAATATGCACCAAAATGCATACCAAATGCACTTCATAGTTAGTCAATTTGGGCGTGATGAAAGAACAGAAATGTGTCCATTATAAGTCACCTGTCAATCAATTTTGTCATTAGTTGAGCCTGTTTTAAATGCTTTCCCTTAAATATCGTTGGTGAGGAAGACTGCACTGAAGCACCCACTTCTGCTAGGCAGATTTGAAACTTGTGGACTTGTAGGAGTATTGTCATACACAGGGTGGCAATGTTGAGAGTAGTTTGATTTCAATGAGGTCCACTTGTAAGATTTGGGGTGGTGTGGGTCAAAAACGTTATTTCGGTCTGATTGTTGAAGATGTGGCAAACCGCAACAGTAATAGTTAATGACGAAAATAAAAAAAAAGAAGCTCCCTTCTATATTTAACTTGAAAGGGTTTTTAGATTGTCAGCTCTTGTACGTTTAGATCACAGCTAGAGGCTGCATTATAGGCTGCTTATTTGTATGTGTTTCATGATATTATATCCTACATTAAAACGTATCATAAAAATTATACATATCTCATCTCTAGGTAACATGTATATGATTGAAACATTTATTGAGCATATAGGGCAAGATAGGATGAAAAATGTGTTGTTTACATGGACAGTGTGAGGAACAAAATAACTTTAAGCTTATTAACACAACACAATAGAGTTTAGAGGACGTAGTCATTTTTAGGTTGTGACGTCCATGCTGTTCTAGTATATGTATGAACAGCTGATCGCTTTTGTCTCTTTATGTGTAGACTAATCATAATGACTGTTTTTGAGGTGTTTAATGACGCCTCTTGGAAGCTGATCGTTATTGGCATTACCGTGTCATGCTCTGATAAATAGACCTTATAATGCAGGTTGTGTGGTCCAATTATGTGTAATACTACATACATTACTCCATCTACCGCCAAATGCAAAATACATTTAAATCCTGTTTTTGTTTTTTCTTGATATCTTCTCAGTGACATCCCAGGATTTCAAGGATTGTTGGGGCTTATTTCAAATTATGGGGCCAGGTTGTACTTAAAATTGTATTCAAGGAGCACATCCTTTATTTTAACTATTAAATATTTTCCTATTTTATGTCTTTTTATTAGTAGAGGTTAATTTTTAATAATAATAATAATAATGATAATAATAATGCATTTTATTTATATTGCGCTTTACATCAAATCAATGATCTCAAAGTGCATTTTTGGAGAATCAGTTGGTCATGTAACTATATGGGGGCAGGCCCAGAGAACTTTAGTATTTGTGTGTGGTACATGTAATTGATGGGTGCCATTAGCATATCGGAGTCAACAAAAACATACTAATTACGGGTTCCTGTGTGGGGCAGAGGGAGAACCAAAAAGATTTATGCGTTCTCACAGCACGCCAAAGCATCGGCCCCATTTCTCCCACAGTGCGGTTTGACATCTTCCTGGACACTCTCCCACACTGTTTACGACACGGCCCTGCTTTCTGAGAACTCATTCTGATTGTGAAAGGATAACAGCCCTCAGAAATGATGGATCACTTGTGAAGTTCGTCAACAGAATTCTCTGAGTAAAGCAAGTCTATCTCTCCTGTAGGCCTACCCTTCACTGATTCTTCATGACTTACACGCTATTTTGGTTGACTTTCATTCATTAAAATCAATGGAGGTACTTTAAAACGCCAACAGGTTCTGTTTCTGAATACAAACACACAGCATAGCCTAATTGTGCTGTTAGAACATTTGAGACCTCATTCAAAATGGTCAGTTCTTGGAAGCCTCAGGCAGGTACCATCACGTATTAAAGGGAACTTCATTATATAACCTTGTATTAGTGTACCTGGCCATGTTTTTGATCAGCACGACCAACACATCCCTCAGGGGATATCAATAGGGACACTCGGCACTTCCCATAAATGAAATAAAGTTTAGCGCTCAGATCTTCTAAGCTCTGTAGACAAAACACTCAAGGCCATGATACCTAGGGTAGCCTTCCCGTTATTAAATTCCTGTACAATGAAAATATGGCTGTTATTTTCTTTAACCCTTTACAGCCACTCTTGCATAGCCAGGCTCCTTATTGCACCACCTCTCCTCAGTTTCAGCCCTTAGGCCTTCGATCCCAATGGCCTGGCAATGCATTGAACTCTCTTGAGTTGCATTGAAATCGACAGGGCCTTTATCATTACTTTGAATGTGCCTTCACTTTGGTGGGATTTTTGTGAATTATTGTAAAGAAGGGCAAATTAAATTGACAGATTCCATTTATCAAAGCCATAAAAGGGGAAATATCCAATGGTGGTGAACACTTTTTTTATAGGCACTTTATACAGTATAATCTCCAACTGAATACCATGGCTTTGGCTTCTTACACTGTCACAATGATAGAAAAGCAAGAAGAGATGACTTTGAAAGGTACCCCACCAGGTTGTGTAAGATTTCACTTGGCAAGAACATGCAGAGTGTTGAGGGGATGAGGGGCCACTTATCTGATCTGTCAGAGCATCATTATGTTTGTTGCGGTGGGCTGGCTGCTCTGTTCTGTTGTGGGAAACGGTGGTGAGCTGAAGTGCAATATTTTCTCAGAATTCTGAAAGCTCTGGGCTCTGAGTGAGAGCTGGCCTCGTAGACAAATCTAATTTGATGAAACATCTGGCAGAGCAATGCAGGAAGGAGAGTTGCAATCAAATCAATTGGGAAAACCTGTGTGACTCAAAATCTTTCACAAGCCACTGTGACTGAATTTTAATGTTCATGAAGGAGTCTACTCAGCAGTAAATCTTGATAAGCAAACCAATAGCCTACATCTTTACATCTTAGTATTGGAATAGTTGCTTTCTAGTAGGTAGAATAGTCTTAGCCAAATGTGTTGGTAGGGTTAAAGTTTTCATGAAAATGTAAGAATTTAAAAGCAATTTCCTCATGTGCATAGCTGGCTTTTGGTAATATGAAAAAATAATGAAAGAAAAGATAATTTGTTATTTATTTCGCAAAGATTTTCTGAAATGGCTTGGATAAAATTATTGGATTATAGATATAGGGTGTCAAGTTGACTATTTCCTTCCCATACGGTGATGTATTTTCATCATTATCATGTTTATTTAGCATCATTTTTTGTGTATCATTCTGATCAGGCTGTCTGAAGAGATGCGAGGGAGATGATGAGTAAGCATATTAGGGCTAAAGGTTATCAAACTAAACTGATACAGCTACATATTCCTGTGACAGTGAAATATTTGTGTCCATTGCTTGCACTGAAAACAAATGCTTAGACCAAAGCCTCAATACCTAAACGTCTAGTATATTGCAAGCAAATTTTGAATTGGGTAATACACATATGAAAACACTAACAGACACAAACAAGTGTTTTCGTGTGTGTGTGTGGGTAGTACCAATTACCAGATGTGCTTGCATTTTTAATGGAAATGTATTCCCAATGACAGCAGGAGATTTCATTTTTGAACAAGTAATGTAAGAAACCATGTGTAGTGTTTCGCAATAATGCAGAATTGCAAGCAATGTACGAAGCAGAACATTTGTTTAAACTGGTTATACAGTTTTAGGTATGCTACAAGAAGTTTAGGTAAGACTTTGGTCTAAGCATTTGTTTTTAGTGTGTAAGCAATGGGCAAAAAACTGTAACTGTGATGGTATTTCTTTCTTTCTGTTGGAACGTTTGTTTTTTGTAAGCACTTTTGTTGCAAAAAAATGTCAGTTGATGCATAATTTATTTTTGAGTTTCACAAAAGACTGAGATAATGACAATGAAAATAGAAACACAAAGACTGCTGAGTTTTAGATGAAGTACATCACTGCTGTTGTTTTTGAAAGAGTAAACATGTGTGTGGTTTTGTTGCATTAGAAAGGATTGTTGAGTTCTGCTTGCAGTGGGGAACAAAAAAAACACGCAGTCTGCAGAAGGCTGTCTTCAAACCTGAGACAGTTGGAACAGTTTGCTCAGAAAAAGAGTGCCAAGTACCTGCTGACAGATGCAAAGTGTTATTACAAGCTACAAAAATGCGTGTGTTGAGCCACCCTGTCAACCTCATCAGTGCAGGGCCGTGTAAAGCTGGCATATGAACCTGCTATAGTGAGTGAGTGCCCATGCGCCTGCTCCAGCCCTGCACACTGAGGCTTTGGTTTTCAGAACCCTTAGTCAGGACAAGCCAACCGTGATCATTGTAATCCAAACTCAGCTCCCACCACTGGGAGCCATTGTTCCACCTGACCCTGCCCAATGATTTGCAGTAGCAAGGCGTGCCGAGACCAGGGGTTTCAGTGACCACTCCAGATGGTAAATCATCTCAACTGGTGCAGGATACATGCTGTTTTGCCAAACACGGCAAAAAAAGGGGGAAAAAAAGACTAATATCTGTTATTGCTTATGTGTAATTTTGCACTGTAGACTACACAAAAGTTTGTGTCAAATGACAGAATCCATCAACACCCACACCCAAGTCTCCCAGGGGGATTTGTCGATGCAGTGGACACCTGTTTTCTCACGCGAGTACAAAACCACTCATCTCTGCCAGAACAGACACAAGAGCGGTTTTGTGCCAACTAAGTTGGTGTGTGTGTACAGTACTTGTGTGTAAGCCCCTATCTGCATGGAATCACTCCCTCCACTGTTATTAAGTCTGAAAATCAGTGCACCACTTTTGCCTGTTCCCATAACAACCTGGACGTGGCATCTGTGTGGTCGGCGGCCGACTGTTCTTAACGATTCTCTCACCCCGCCGAGGTCATGGAGGAGGTGAGATTTCAACACTCGCTCACCGAGAGGGAGGGAGAGAGAGAGGGAGCGCACCTGAGCCATTTATCCCAATTTGATTGACCCAGGAGGGGATAAGCAGACCTTTGTGAAGGGCGCTCATATTAAAGCACAAAGCCCAATAACGTGTTATTTATTCTCGAGGTCAGAGGCTGTGCTGACAGTGTGAAAGAGGGGAGTTTGATTCCACTCTGTGGAGAATTGCTTTGACATTTCGCTGAGCAAATTCATTGTTCATCTGGCACCATCTGTTCCCACTTTATACACCTGTAGTGTGATAATGTGGAATTGAGCAATCACATTTCAACTCCGAGACAGAGCTAATGGATCTGATGGTCATGAGGGTGTGTGAGGCTCTCTGGTTGCCCATGCAGAGTGTCTGTTCTTAGGCTCATCTTCAGATTGAATGAGACTAAAATAGCTTGTGCTAAGATGTCCCACTGCCCTGCCCTCTGCCTAGCTGTGGTCTCACCGAGTGCGAAACATGGAGACATAACAGGATATACAGGAGGATACACAGTGCTGGAGAAAGGCCTCATGCTCCACGCTCTCCCATACCACACGCCACAGTCCAACAGCAACAGGCGCTGGACGCCACACAATGGCAGGAAGACTCCTGCGGTCAGCGTGCACTGGTGCTGACTTGACCGATTAACACAGTCGTGGCCACTGGAAGCTTGTGCAATAAACTAGGTTTTTTGCCGTGCGTGCAAGAGTTGCAGATGTCCAGAAATTATAGCCTCGAGCTCAATTAAAAAAAGAGTTTCAATGAGGAACGCAGTGTTGAACATATAGGGGTTTAAAGATGGTTTAGTGGTAAGAGAATATGTAATTACCCACCCTTGACAATGTATACATTATATCTGTGTGGCTTGTGAAGTTGTTCATGCAGCGTTCCCATCACCCAGAAGTGGTGGTGGAGGTGATTTTGCGCTGTGTTCAACAGAACCAGTCCGGGCGGTAATGATCTCTCCCTGGGATCATGTGACTGTCACTGTGAGTAGAGCAGACACTCACAGCCCCTGCTGCACTGATCATCACAGACATCACTCTAGAGCTAAAATGACACCCAGGCTTACTTATTGTTTGCTGAAAAGATAATTACCCACATAACCATATGTAATTATATTCAAACGCACATTCACACACTATTTCTCTCTCTCTCTCTCTCTCCCTCTCTCTCTCTCTCTCTCTCTCCCTCTCTCTCTCTCTCTCTCTCTCTCACACACACACATGCAAGGGATGCTGGTGGCTAAGCTGTGTGTAGCGCCTGTGGAATGCGACTGCGATGTTGTTCGGTTCTCTTTGGTCACCCACCTCTTCCCTGAGGATTTAAACGCTGACCAATTAATCCCCAGCTCTCTCACACACAGGCTCCCTCGCATACCCATCACAGCCCCCCCCCTCACTCTTAGACACACACACACACACACACACACACACACACACACACACACACACACACACACCCACCCACACACACACACACACACACACACACACACACACACACACACACACACACAACACACACACCTCCCCTCTCTCTTATATAATGTCTTGCTGCCTTGTGCCGACCACTGCTCTTGTGATAGAGCTCATGGAATTGTCGTCTACAGTCTTGTTTCAACAAGGATGCAGGCTGACGCATGAAGCTGAGGACAGACTCTCCATCTACCTTGAAAGGCTCCAGAAGTAGACCTGCTGTGTAGCGCGTTATCAGACCACATCCCCCATCTTTTCTCACTGGTGAAAAACAACATTGGATGTTCACACTCAGGTGAGTTTTGGGGATGCTCGTCTGCACTATAGAACATACTCAATGATTCAGACTGAAGTTAAATATTTAGTTGTTTTTTAATTACTTTTCATTCAAGTTTTACACTACACCACTATTTTGCTACAGCGTATAACTACCTGTAGAGGTGTGCAGAGGTTCTGTCCTTGCATCAGTGGTAGTTTGCTTCTCATCTTCTTCACATTTTTACCCTCAAACAGCTTCTTCTGTTTTGCCGAACATGTCAAGTTAAATAATTGTTATGGTGTGGCCTACAGCACTTGGGCCAACAATGAGTTTAAAAGGGCCATTTGATGAGATTTGCCAAATGCCTCTTAAACTTCAGTTGAGCTAATTTGTTTGCCTTAGTTTGAAAGTCTGAGATTCAATATACAGGAGGATGCTATAGGGATTTTAGAGGTTTCTTCTGATGCAAATTGGAATTCTATTAAGATTTATTCTAGCATAGTGACCCCAAGAGTTATGGTTGATAACCTGAGAGTGGCAGTATGCAAAGTTATCTGAATACACAGCATCACAGCATCCAAGCCAAGCAGCAATCCATGCACAGCATGTGGCCTTCTGCTGTAGGGGGCAGAGGATTTGACACAGAGATAAGCAGGATGGATCTGCAATATGATCAGATCATGCAGCATTTGGCTCCATTTATTTTCATGGCTATGAGGATCAAGGGCAGAAAATGAGGCAGAAGTAAAAAGGTTTTTTTTTACATATATAACAGAAAGCAGTGTATCTTCATTATCAAAACATCAAACTTTCTGTATACTGTACATAGATGGCTAAGGAATTAAATACAGGATACATGTTGTGTGTATACAGTGTAGTGTGCCTATGGCTATATCCTCTCACTAGTGCCACTATTGCATCTTGTAAGCAAAACATTATTACACTCATGTCCCTTACATGCTCATATTGAATCAAAATTAAGATGTTTTGCATGTCTTCATTCAGTTGAAAATCATATGCACTGTAAAACCCTGTAATTGCTGTATGTGATCATGAAACTCTTAAGTGTTGATTCATTTGGCCCTATAAAATGTTGTTTCTCTTCCAGAATGTGGGTTGAAATTCAATGCATTCCCACCAGTTAACCACAAATGTCTGAGAATGATTGCAGTTGTTTTTGCAATGTTCCTAAATTAAAGATTTGAGCTCAAATTCACAAATATGCCCCGGCCTTTTGACCCATAGACATTCTTAATATGGCTAGCTTTAGCAGCTACCCTAATTAGAGCCTAACGTGAGAGGAACCAGTATTAATCTCTTTTCTGAGTGTTTTTGGCTTTCATATGGTTGTTATGTAAACAGTCTTTCAGTGTTCAGAGAGAGTTCTGTATTTTGGGGGGATTGTGACTGACCAGGGTTTGAGATTATCCATAAAGTCAGTGTGACTGCACTTATCCACTTTCACACACAGTCGTCACAGAGGACTTACAGTAAACTCCACAACAACTACCAGGAAACAGCTTTCACTGTTGTTGTTGTAAGTGTTTTCAGATAAATTAGAGCTGTCTTGGGAAGGTAAACCATCATGTACAGACCCACTAACACTAACAAAAAAAAAATGTGCGTATTACCATATCCATAATTACATGGAATAACAATGTAGGCCAAATCCCCATGAATTGAAAAGAGATAAGAATATAACGTATAAGATCTTTGCTAATCATATATTAGGGAACACTGCATACCACCAATCTTTCCAAGTCTCTGTGGACCAGGTTAGTTGAGCATGTGGAGTGAAGTTGGAAAAAAAACTGATCCCTCATGTTGATGACCAATAGCAAAGTGTGTTGACAAGGTTGTGCTGACTGTATACTGTATCTGCCATGGTTACTCAACAGAGCCTTTGCTGTAATACAGGCTGGGGCATTTGAATGATCTCTGTTGAGTTGACATGGTTCAACACTCACTGTCACACAGGGCTTTAAATCTTCCTTTATTTATCCATTTATTTATTTACTTGCTTCTTGTTTAAAAGATGTTTCTATATTTATCATGTGAGCCAATGATTGATGATTTTCTGAAGCTGGCAGGAACATTTTTCACTTCACTTTTCATTTTGCTCCCAGACATGTGAAGCAGTACAAGCACACCACATGCTTTCTTCTCAACTCAATTTTTATTTTCCAGTGTCTTTATGTTTGCAGCTACTACTTCAGTGTGCTTAGAGTTTGCGGGCCTGGTTTTGTGATTCAACTTTTTTTGTGACTGTCTGTCTTTGTGCTTCCTGGGGATGTCATTGGGGACATTGAAGTGTGTGTCTCTGGCTCTACGAGTCCTGTGTTCCCAGTTCTCTCTCAGCCAAGTGTTGGGGCTGTACTGTCGAGTCATGTCTACATGGTCACATGTTTGTCAGAGGGCTAGAGGAGACCTATTGGAAGGGGGTGGGGAGTTATCATTGAGCTTTCTATTAAGGCTGTGAGTGTAGAGAAAGTGTGTCTGTGTGTGTGTGTCTGTGTGTGTGTGTGTGTGTGTGTGTGTGTGTGTGTGTGTGTTGGGGTGGGGGTAGGTGGAGACAGAAAGAGGGTGTGCTTGTGACTGAGAGAAAAGTAGTCTTTCAGCAGAGCTCAGTGAGATACAGCCTCTAACAGCAGTCTCTTGCTCCCGCTCTCTCTTTCTCTCTCTCTCTCTCTCTCCCCCTCTGTCTCACTCTGTTCCCTCCCCTCCTCTGGCTGCTCTTTCACATCTTCCCGGCTTCACAGGAAGGTATTGCTGTTGTCTTACGATGACTGCTGTGGCTGTAGACTCCTTGCAGTAAGCACTCAAAGGTAAGTGACATCTCTCTCTCTCTCTCTCTCCCTCTCTCTCTCTCCTGCCCTCTCTCCCTATCTCCTTCGCTCCCTCGCTCCCCCCCTCCTCTCCTGCTTGTGGTGGCTGCAGCTGTCGCTCTTGTCGAGTAGCAACCGTTGTCGTCCTGCCGTCAATGCCGGCTGCTCTGCAGGCACGACTCGTCCTCCTCCTGGTGTTCTCGTTGACCTCCCTGGCTGCGCGTCTCCCGGTTTTCCGCGGCGTTCCTCTTATTTCCTTGTGGCTGCGCGTCCTGCACAGCGGCCGTCCTCTCAGTCAGACAGACCCTCATTCCTCAGAGGAAGACAGAATATTAAGCGTCTCTGACTCACCAGATTCCTCTAAGAGAACTTTGTTTGAGGGGTGATTTCATAGAAGGTGAAAGACTGCAGTGTTTTCCCAGTGTTTTCACTGACTCTCTCGCTCTCTCCCTTCATCTTTATTGGATTAAAGTGATAAGGATTATGTGAGATGTCCAACAGGAATTTGATTAGAGGCGCCCTGTGCCTGTGTGCCATTTGTGGATATGGGGCTCCAAGAATGTTTTCTCTCTCTTTCCTTTCTCTCTCTCTCTCTGTCTCTCTCTCTCTCTCTCTCTGTCTATCTCTCCCTCTCCCCTCTCTTTCTATTTCCCTCTCTCTCCCTCTCTCTATCCCTCTCTCTCTCTCTATTTCCCTCTCTCCCTTCCTCTCTCTATCCCTCTCTCCCTCCCTCTTTCTCCCTCCCCATCCATGTTTGTCTGCGTTCGAGCGGGGAAGTGCTGACATGGTTTAGAGTTACAGATGGCATCCACGTGACAGTTAACGATGACTTTTGTTTGGACTGGTGCGTAACTCAGTTATGATCCAGTAACTTGTTTATGCATTCTGAACGCGCGGAGCGAGAGGGAGAAATGAAAAATCGCTCTTCTGATCTTTTCCCCTCTCATCGCGGATCACAGAGTCAGGACTTTGATGAAGCTACGGGAGAATCACTGTGCACAGACATGCCAGTTATGCATCGGGAGAGATCACCATGTGCGCAATAGACCTCCGAGCTTTATTTAGGTACAGGGCACTTTTAAAGTGGTGTGCCCACAAAGTAGTCTGCACAGGCTGCAGTGCCATTCTTTCCATCGCCATGGGCAGTGGGGGGGGGGGGGGGGGGGGGGTGGAGATAAGAGGTCCTGCACTATCTGTGTGCATACTGAATGTGAAGACTTGTCAGGATTGTTGTGATTGTTTGATTTATTAATACTCATAGTGCGTTGTTTGGCAAACTTCAAAAAGTTCTCCTCTGAAAAAATGTGCGGTTAGCTTCTGGGAGCCATTTAGATGTTTGGGAGTGAGTCTCACTGTGACTGGAAGCTTTGCTGAATCACTGTCCTTCACATGACCTTGAGTTGCAATGCCACAACATGACGCACAAACAACCACAAAGCGCTTAGCCATGGTTTTGATTTGTATTCAAACAGCAACGGAAAAAGAGACTTTTAGTTGATAGTGACAGCCTGTTTATGTCAGTGGCCTCCCGTGACATGCATTAAAATGCCCCTTAACTAGCCGTGTCTCTAAAAGATGGTTGGGCCATGATGGTGACCTGTGTTGGAGCGTGAGCATCACACAGGGCGTCTGTGTACGGGCTGGTGCTGATACACGCGTCAGGCACGCCTGTCTGAGAAACACAGGGTCAGTGGTGCTACAGCTGACTTCTCAGGTAACAGTGCTGTGCCATGGCCTTCTCTCCTGGGCTTAGCCCTCTTATCACCCAACCTGAGAGGTGAAAACAAAACATACGCTTCCCATGCCTGAGTTCAGAATTCAGTGATACCAATGAGTGGCTTTCATGCATGTACACACGTGTCTGTCTGTGTGTGTGTGTGTGTGTGTGTGTGTGTGTGTGTGTGTGTGTGTGTGTGTGTGTGTGTGTGTGACAGAGAAACACTGTAATTTCCAATACATTTTATCGCAGGGCCCTTCCTCTCATCCGTGATTTAGATTTTCCTGATATGACTAAGCGTCTTCATTTCCTTGTCTAGTTAGTACTTTCCAATACTTTGAACAATAGTTATTGTCTCCCCTGGTCTGTACACATACTGCCCTTTTCAGACATCGCCATTGTTACAAATACATACATTTGGCTACACATCTAATGATATCAGGTTATCAGAGAGAGAGAGAGAGAGAGAGAGAGAGAGAGAGAGAGAGAGAGAGAGAGAGGAGAGAGAGAGAGGAAAAAGAATATCATCTTTGACATTAGCATTAATACTAGCGTTTCTCACTGTCCGTCTTGTCAGTGAGAAATATGATGAGCTCGTGCCGCCCAGCTTTTCTGCCGAGTCACGCCTTCACCTGAGTCACCCTTCGTAATGCGCCGCTGTCCACGTTTGTCATCCCGCTGCCGCTGTCCGCGCTTGGCATTATCAGGCGGCGAGCGCGCCGTGCCACAGAGTATCATTATGCATGGTCTCCTCCGCTCCTCGGAGACAGTGAGGCTGTGACATTAGAGGTGCAGGAGTGACCTTGGCGATGGAAACTCTACTCATGCATCCCTGCACAGGAGCACGGCGAGGAAAAGAGCCCCTTTTAGCCTCAGTGAACCAGAGACGTCCCAGAATAAGACATGCCCACGCTGCAGAAAATAGGACTCTGTCACCTCTGCTGTCTCTACCTCAAACCCATTCCAGTGTGATGACCAGGAACTGATGGGTCTTTTAGAGGGAACAAGTATTCCTGGAAATAATAGATATCTTGGGTGGTGAGACTTTTCTGCCATGTGTGATATGCGAGTGAGTTCCAGTGCTGTGTGTGTGTGTGTGATATGCTGCCAGTGCTTTGCTCACTGCTGTATGTGTGTGTGTGTGTGTGTGTGTGTGTGTGTGTGTGTGTGTGTGTGTGTGTGTGTGTGTGTGTGTGTGTGTGATATGCTCCCAGTGCTGTGCTCACTGCTGTGTGTGTGTGTGTGTGTGTGTGATATGCTCCCAGTGCTGTGCTCACTACTGTGTGTGTGTGTGTGTGTGTGTGTGTGTATGTGTGTGTGTGTGTGTGTGTGTGATATGCTCCCCTCAGGTTATGCTGCCCAGACGCCCCACGCTGAGTCCCAGAGAAAAAGAGAAGGGCTAAAGTCTGCTCTCCACGCCACACCGAACCCCCCGCACCTGCACGCACAGGACATCGCCCAGGATGACCGACCCGCAAGATGCCAACGACGCCAAGGCCGCCATGGGCGCCGCCGGACACCTGGTAAGTGTTTGTGCTGTCCGACTGGACACAACCAGAGCAGGAAGAGACGGCATTTTCGGCTTAATCATTTAGCCGAAGCTGTTATCCAAACATGTCAGTCAGTACGTGTGCTCTCCTTGGATACGCAACTCCTCGCACGCCGTGGTGATGTCACAGCCTTGCGCTTCCTGTTAAGCCAAGAACACAGAACCATAGAGCTTTGTTGGCAACCGTTTGGGAGAGGATAAACCCAAACGCGCTTGTTTAAGATTAGCTGGTAGAGCGCTTGTGTGTGTGAGTGTGACCCAGTGCCCTTAGCCAAACTGTGCTGCCCTTGGCGTGACACACTTCGACACAATGACTGATGTTTGTTCAGGTCACTTCCCTTATCTCCTCGCCACAGGCAGTTAGCCCTCAACAGGTGCATGGGCTGGCCTTGGAGGAGGCCACCGGCCAATTAAAAGCGGCCAATGTGACTCCCGAGGTGTCTGACACATTAAGCTGTCTCATCAGGATCTGGACAAAAGGGACCCTGCCGGGGCAATGAGCTTTGAGATTGAAAAAAAAAAAAAAAAAGCGAAACATGGACCAGCACAGGCTCCTATTGTTTCATCTCCACTATGAGGCTATATATGGCTGTGCCCTGACTGCTGTCCCTCTCTAGATGTTGACTTGTGACTTGTGTTCCATGCCTGTGACTGTGAGCCCAGCTTGCCGCGGTGCCGCTGTGCCTTTCACTCTAACTCCTGGCAGGCAGAGAGCTCTCCCGTCCTGTGCGGCTGCAGCTGCAGCTCTGGCCTGCCCCTCTGAGCCCGGGGATCAAGCGTGCGCTGAGGTCCTGGGCAGCCGGACAGTCCGCTGTGTCCTCTGTGTTGATTTGTCGTTTTTCCATGGCAGTTTGGCTGTGTCTGTGTGTGTGTCTTTGTACATTATGTGTGTGGATGTGTGTGTGTGTGTGTGTGTGTGTGAGTGTGTGTGTATGTGTGTGTTTGTACTGTATGTGTGTGGATATGCGTCTTTATATGTGTTTGTGTGATTTGTGTTGGTTAGGTGTGTGTGTATGTGTATGTGTATGTGTGATCTGTGTAGCTTAAGTGTGTATGTGATTTGTTTTGGGGTGCTGATGTGGCTGTGATGGTGATGGGCCTCAGTTTTGACTGCGGGAGGCTTTGTAGGTGGCTTCAGTGGAGGGGCCAAGTTACTGCTCCGCTGTGGGTTACATGTGGTGGTACGACGGCGACACAATAGCATTCTTCTCCAGATTTATGTTATTAAACCCAGCTTTGACTTATCCTAATGCTCACAGGCTGTTTGTGGAGAGGCAGAGTCCTATTGTGGATGGTGGAGACTGTGTATTTCTGAGTCACAGTCTATATACTGTATACACACAAGCTTGTGTGTGTATGTGTAGATACACTGGACAGCTGTGAGGTGTGCATGAAAATGTGTGCCTGTTAGTGTGTGTGTGTGTGTGTGTGTGTGTGTGTAGATATGTAGATCTGTGAATGTCAATGAGTGCCTTGTTGCGTATGGCGTGACCTCATGCGTCCGTACGTGTCACTATATGTCTGGGTCAAGTCTGTGTCAGCCGTCGCGTGTGTCCAAGTGCGTGGGAGTGGGGCAGCAAGGCCAGCCCTTTATCCCCAGTATTGCTGTTTTGATCTCTGGGATTACGAGAAGCTCTAATCACTCGCTGGGAAACAATGGCCATTGATCGGCCACGGGCCCCGCTCCGCATGCTCAGTGGGCCTGCCTGAAAGTGTTTCTTGCCGGTCACCATGGAGACGGAGCAGCAATTAGCTTGTCATTCTGAGGAAGCTGTTATTATGCAAGAGCACCAATCCAGACCTGACAGATGTTTCAGATGATGGCTATTATATTGTCACCTGACTAAGATTTGCTCTTTGTTGGACCCTGTGTGGTCAAGTCAAGATTTTTTGTTTATCTGTTCAGAGTCACCGTGGCAGATTAGAACATCACCAGTGTCCATGATATTACAGTCCCTCCCAAAACAGCTCACTTTCTCAATGGTCCTGTGATTTTTATTCAAAGATAGATCCAAAACCAGGGCAGGCTGTCATTTTTGTCGCTGCTAATTATCTGCATGCATGCGTGTGTGTGTGCGTGTGTGTGTTCGGGTAGGGGTGGGTTGACCTTGTGCTTAGTGGAGAGATTTGAAGACTTATTTTAGGTCTTTTTGCTTTGAGCCACTGGACCTGTCTACTTCCTGTCTGGCTCCAACTGATTCAGTCATGTGAAACGAGATCCAGAGAAACCTCCAACTCCCTCCAGATTTTATCCCATCATTTCCCACAGGAGTGACAGATCCAGTATATTCTAAATCATATCGTAGGATTACTCTCAGGCTGATGCGTTTTGCAGTTCTATCCATCTCTCTGTTTTTGGATTTGATGCTGGAAAAAACACAATGGATTTCTTGTTCAAAATCAAGGTGAGTTCATTAACAGATCGCAGACTGTGGTGTTCTTACTGATCAAATCAAATCAAATGGATTCATTGGAGTTCCTGTTGACTATATAAAAACCTTTTTTTGTCAATTACATTTTTGCTGTTTATATGTCTGATATGATAAACAGCATTCTAAATGTACTGAAACTGTATGAAGAACTCAAACTCACAACATTAGAGGAAGAATATGAGGTGATGAAGCATTTTAGCCATTTGTTTTGGAGGGAACTGACACATGGATTCAGCTAATTAAATGACTTCTTAAAAGTCTTCGTGCTCTGAATCTGATGGAAAATGAAACATCCTGGCTGCATAATGACTGTAACGAGCTCAGAAAACAGCAACATTGTGTGTATGGGGCGCGGTGGTATATTGTGTGAAGTAGCAGGAGTCAGTCGTGACTTATAATGAGGGAAACTACAGTCACCACGGCAAACCAAAACCCAGATCACGCCAACCTCCCACTAGAGATTTCTGTGGGAAAGTCGAACTCAAGACGTCTCTCTCGGCAGGAAGTCACGGGCACACATAGAGGTAGACGGAGCATTATATTTCACCCTTTGAGGAACAACAGTGAATTGGATTCCCTGTCTTTGAATCCCACCCAGACTGTGTTTGTTTTTTCGGGGTGTATAAGTTACATTGGGCTCAGTATCTATGATGTGGCAGAGTCAGAGACAGGCAGGGGTGTTAATGGTTGGTGGATCTGTGCCTTTATGTTTGTGTACATGCTCACACCGTTTACTCTTTACTTTACTCTGTGTTTTCACAGTAGCCCTTGAAATGTATATGTATGGGGAGTATAAGAACAGTAACACACACACACAGAGACACACACACACACGGACAGACACACACCCTTTGTCTCTGCATTGTAAACCTCTCAGAGAATGTAATATGCAATATTGCACAACAAAACACTAACAAGAAAACAGTCAAAAATACACACGATTTTGTTCTTCTGTTAATCAACTCATAGATTTATCATAAAATGTAGTTAGCTCCAAGCTCATGTCCTATCTGCTATTTACTGTTGACTTTAATCATTTCTGTCCAGCACATGCGAGAGCACATTGTGCTCGGCGAGTTATCTGGCCTCTAACGGTGCTGTCGCCACGGACACGATAACGGCGAGCGCGGCCCCTGATGAGAGCGCTGCGTCCTCCCGTGCAGTTGGCCTATCATGCGCTCCGGCGCCTGTGGCTCTTGTGTGTGCTCTCCATGGCGATGCCCTCGTCAGAAGGGAGCGCTGCGCTGTGGGCGCCTGGCTGTGGGGCATCTTGGCCCGTGGAAGCGTTAGAACATCAGAGAACACTGAGAACCGTGCATGCTTTCTGTCAGAGGGAGAGGACCGGTAGTTATCATTAAGTCATACTAGATGGCATAGCTATACATTTAGTTTAGCAACCCCTGTCTCGCTCTGTTGGAGTACACTTACTGAACAGTCTTGTTTTGTAAAGTGAATAAAAGGATTCTTATGTTTTATGTAAAACTATCTGACCTGGATCTCAGTAACCTTGGTCATGACTGAGCGTTGCCCTCTAGGCTGTGTTGCATGAGTTCCATCGATCAACTCTGACGAAGGCAGCAGACAGACAGACAGACATCCACTTAAATCAGTGCCTGCTCCCGTATATGGCAGCGGCCCAATGGACATGCCTGCACACATAGCAGCGATGCTCGGGTGCACGGGAGGCCGTGGCTGTGGGCGTGGTGGAGACTGACCGTCTCATTGGTCAGCGGCAGTTTCCCTTTTTTTCCAAAGTAGCTCCAGGAGCAGCTGACCATCTCTGGGCTTGTGTGCTCGGTGAGGGGCCCCTTACCAAAACACACTGGTATTAGGATGGACAGGAGCTCGCCAGCCCGAGGGCATCCCTATGATAACATAGCAGAATGAGCAGGGGTGGCGAGGTCTACGCCCCTCTCCAGAGCCCCAGCATCAGGCATGGTGTGTGTTTACAATTTAGATTTCATCATCAGGACCGTGGAACAGATCGACTTGTGAGGTGTAAAAAAGGCCCTTCAGATCCAGATATGAGAGTAAAAACATGGCACATGGCATTTTTATGTCAACCATGGTGTTCAGAACCTTTAATGTTTTGTGTTCCACTGTTGTATTTGCAATAAGAGGCTTACCTTGAGTCCCCAAATGCCCTGAATATTAGTACAGCAAATTCTAGTTGCCTGAGTCATTTATGTGTCAATACAGCTCATGTTTTGTTATCGGGAAGATGCGGAAATCTGATATAGGAGAGTTACAATATACATAGACAGGAATCTATTTAGCTGATGCTAATTTGTGATACCCATCTTTAGTTAACATCTGCACATCTTTGATTCATAGACTAAAAGGTCCTTCCATTACCCACCAGTTCTTTTCAATTTACATAGATTCTGTATTTCCACTAGTGGCAACGTATTCTGAGTACTGTTGGGTTGTTTTCAGCTCTTTTATTCACAACTCCTCATTTTACCGTCATCGTGGACTGAAACAGTATGAGCATTCTACTGTTGAAAAGCGCACCTTCTCACAGTACATCTGTACATGAATGTGAGAAGCAACGGTCAGGTACACAGATATGGGGTTCAAAATGATCAAGTGATTGTGACCCAGACGCACCTACGTAACATGGGGCCTCTGTGATATGCCTCAATGGCATGACCCCTTTTTTCTGACTTGTCTCCCTCTAGTGTTGATTCATACCATTGCATACTCATCCACAGTCAGCTTAGCTGGGAAACGTTTTTTTTTTTTTTTTTTTTTAATGGGAGGGTGTTACTGAGTATGCTGATATCATGACAGTGTATCATATATCTCACTAGAAAAATATATAGAATCCACGAGAGAGACCATGCTCCTGTCATGTAGCACTCAGCCAGACTATGACTCCACCTGTCTCCTCCTCTGTGCTCCTGTGTCTCCGCTGAACCCCAGCCGGCTCCAGTTCCCCCTCCCTCACGGCGCAGGGATGATGAGGACGAGCGGGACCTGAATAAGACGCTGGGGGTCGAGCGCTTCCAGCAAATTCTCAAGCCCCCGCCACGACTCCCCTCGGAGCAGCACCGCAACTTCAACGAGGAGGACTTTGAATGTGAGTGTTCTGGCCAACCTACACGCCTGCTGCTTATCTATTAATGTCCCACTGGGTCCTCCTCTCCAAGTGCATGACACAATTCCTTCTCTCCTCACTGTACCCGAATTAAGCTTACTGGGTAGAGTCAAATTTGTACTGATTAACATTCCTGGTTGAATTATCAGTATCTATTACGAGTATTTACAAACACAACAAAAATAGACATTCTTTGGCCATGATTACTACTTTCCAGGGATGAGATAACACGGCTCTGAATCGTCTAGAAGGTTTGCAGTGTTCTTATACTGTGATATGTTTCAGTAGTCACAGAATGAAGAGCCAGAATGCATTACAGTCTATACGTATATCATAATAGTCAAGGCTATCTGCTCCACAGTGTGATAACTGTGCAGATATGAAACTATGACATAGACTAGACCGCATAAGCTAAGTGGCCTTGGGAGTCCAAGTGGGAATGCGGCCGCTGTACTGCTCTCCTGCTGTTTGCAGACCACCGGCACTCGTCCATGCACACCCACCACCCGCTGTCCAAGCACCTGCCCTCCGAGGGCCGCAGGAAGAAGAGCAGCAAGAGGAGGAAGGGCCGACGCAGCGGCTCCACCGGCAGCGCCGGCACCGGCACGGGCACCGCGCCCACCATCGAGGAGGACGACGAGGACGACGAGGGCGTAGAGGATGGCCACAGCCAGCTGGACAGCACAGAGGGCAACACCTCGCCCACCACCGAGACGGACACAGACACACGCATAGAGGAGGTGCAGGTAGGACACATTCATTCATGACGGTCAATGCAGATACAATAATGATCACATAATACATATTGCATATATGGGTATGCTGCATACTCACACACTGCACACACACACACACACACACACACACACACACACACACACACACACACACACACTCACTCACATTATGCACAAATAGATGTAGATGCCCTCTTTGACACGCTGTGCTTTTTCTGACGGTTCTGTACCAACAGTTCTTTGTGTC
Organism: Sardina pilchardus; assembly: GCF_963854185.1. Lineage (NCBI taxonomy): Eukaryota > Metazoa > Chordata > Actinopteri > Clupeiformes > Clupeidae > Sardina > Sardina pilchardus. The sequence goes on along the minus strand of NC_084995.1, from coordinate 30,329,819 downwards.
GGATGAAGACCCAACTAGCACTTCCACCCAAAGCAAGTCAGAGGGCAGTGCCTCCCCACGCCAGCTCACCATTGTCCCAGAGTCCGCCCTGGGCACCAGGACCAGCGATCTGCCAGAGGATGCCACCACTACTGAGTCAGTGCTCACTCTGCCCTCAACCACATAGAGGCATCCCCTCCCAAAGCACCACATACAGTACACAGACACACATAAACAAATGCAAATCAATATACACAAGAACAGCACAACACACACATACAAGATACGTACTGTAAGCAGTACAGACGAAAACTACACAAATATTTGTATAGTTAATGTTGTATTGCGGTTTACTGTTTTCTATTAGACAGTAATTCCATTGTTACACTGCTTATATAGCTTTGCACTGTTCCCTTTTCCCACTACAATAGAACATACGTTACCATAACATCTCACCGCCTCACTTGCACTTGTCAATACTGCATCAGTGTGGTCTGTATGTGCATGCATGCCGACATCCAGTAGCTTAAATATTCATTCCCTCAGAATGAATAAGTAAATGAACAGAAATATCCGACCACTGAGCCGCTGCCTCCTCTCCCCCACTCTCTACAGTGTTGGTGCGCCCACCTCCGGCAAACCCAAGGGCCAGAACGGGGGGCCTCACCCCTGCGTGTTCCCCCTCAGCTCCCCAGAGTCCCCGGGCAGCCCCCCGGCCCTGGCCCCCCCTCCCCAGCAGCAGCAGCAGCGGCGCGGCTCCAGGCAGGGCTCTCTGGCCGGTCAGGGCGCCAGCGGCCGCAGCTACGACCTGCAGGAGCGGCGCCGCACCGGGAACCAGACGGCCCTGGAGAGCAGCCTGTACCAGCGCATGCCCACGGACGAGAGCGAGGCCCAGATGCTGGCCACCGTCGACCTGGACGGCATCAAGAGTGAGTGGGGTGGACGGGGCATGGAGGGGCGTCAGAGGGAGAGTGTCTGAGTCGGACTGAGTTGGTGTGTGTGTGTGTGTGTGTGTCTGAGCGGGACTGAGTTGGTGGGTGTGTGTGTGTGTGTGTGTGTGTGTGTGTGTCTGAGTGGGACTGAGTCGGTGGGTGGGTGGGTGGGTGGGTGTCTGAGTGGGACTGAGTTGGCGTGTGTGTCTGAGTGGGACTTGGTGGGTGGGTGTGCGTGTGCAAGTGAGAGAAAAAGAGGGAGACAGAGATGGGAGGTCTGGCTTCAGGAAGTAAAAGTCCTTCCACATTTTTCCTCACAAAAAAACAGCTGATTTTTACTAGCTCAACTCTTCAGCCAGGTAATTAGTAAAACCATGCATCTGATTTAGGTGCTCAGGTAGAGCCAATACATGGTAGGACTTTTACTTCCTAATGCCAAGTTTCCCGTCTCTGGAGACGGTGTGTGTGTGTGCATGTGTGTGTGTGTGTATGTTTGACAGAAGCTAAGGGCTACTGGTTTAATCAGAGTTACCACAATGCAGTGCAGCACAGTAGCCACTGCTAGACTGTTTGTTGTGGTCAAACAGTTGTTCTTCAAATTTCCAGTTGTTCATCTGACAGGCACTGCCAGTGTGAATACAGGTTTGGTTGACATTGGCACTGAGTGATACTGAATGAAAGTCACAGGGCTTACATGTGTGCTGTGTGTTGTGGATGATTGTTAAATAATGGCTTTGGAGCTGAGGGGCTTTCCATAAGTGGGATACCTGCTGCTCAACCTGTTGCTTGGAAGCAGGTAAAATAAACAAGGGAGGCATGTTCACCATGATGGTGTTGCTGGGTTACGTTGTACATGCATGAAGAATGATATTTACTTAAGAGGTTACGAATAAACACAGAGGATCCTGGGGCAGAACCCATTACTTTATTTGGGTGTTGTTATTAGAATATAAACTAAACATTGCGATTGAACTATTCAGGAATGTCATCATAAAAATCTAATAATTATAAAATATTTATATGTCGTTGTTGTTGTTGCACAATTGGCATATGACTAATCTGTTTGTTTCTGCACTCTCCTCTGAAAATGAATCAAGTGATATCATTCCCTCAGATCAAACTGCAGCTGGAATTCAGCTCATTTTGTCCAAAGACGCCCACGGCTCTAGTGTTTTTCCATATCTCTATTGTTTGCGTCTGAATGTGTGTTTGTGAATGTGTGCGCTGCGTGACGCTAATTTGAACCCCGTTGAACAATTGGTCACTTTGATACAGGCAGATTTACATTTCTGTAAGGAACCTTAAAGTCCACAGGAATTTAACCACACAGTCAAACACATTTTGGAAGTAAGTGCTTTGGTGAGTGCCACATGCAGAATACTGACACGTGTTTCAATTGGTCTTCCTCATCTTGGGACAGGATCTTTTTTCCGATGTTTATGGCTACCAAGTAGAATATCTCAGTTTCATCATTTCTTAAACGTCTCTTGTGTAAAGTCTCTGTTTTTTCCCCGTCTGTCAGGCCATCGCTTTGAGGATGTGCCCGGTGTACGGCGTCATCTGGTCAGGAAGAGCACCAAAGGTCAGGTGGTTCACATCAGCAAAGACCATAAGGAGCCCAGTGGCCGCAGCCGTAAATTGGACCGCACCCCGCACGAGGTGAGAGACCAACGGACACCTGCTCAGGTGTGGGACAGGCCAGGGTCAGGGTTCAGGACTCAGCTGTCAGTAATGCTTACATGCAGTTGGATGCACAGTAGAGTAGGCATGCAACAAATGAGTATCTACAAAGGTGTCACTTATTGCACTTACAAATCTGTTCTCATAATAGTCTATGAAAGTGCTGGCCTTTTCCTGTCACTTCTTTATATGATCAAGAGATGCCTTACAAAGGATCTGTAGAATAACTGTGATCGTGTCCAGGGAAGAGAAATATCCAAAGTAGTGTATGAAGTCTCTTCAAAGATGAACTTGTGGGTCGCTTTGGTTGCATAACTGATGAATGATATTTGTTTGATGACATTCAAGAAACACTGTGCGCCACACTGGAGCTGGTCATCTTGTGACTGTTGCCAGGGCATTATTGTCCATTTATGTGACATCAAATCAGATTAGACACTTAAATCAGGGTTTAGTAGATGTTACATGTGCACACCTCTGCCTTGACCTAATCCAGTATGTCATGGTCCTTTACCAGTGGAGAGGTCGGTTTAGCAGAAGAAGCCTATTGGATGCAAAAGTTCTCTGGGTCAGTACCAGAAGGTACCATAGGGCTGTATGGAGTTGATACTCAATGCATGGATTTGGGTGGTTTGGTGTGTCATTGTGATCTTTTTTGCTATGTGTGTTTTTAATCTAATTTCTTCACTATGATATGGCACTGGCTTTACACACCATATGTACTGTGCAGAGAAGAAAGTGAGTTGAGATGCACTGCAGTGCAGCTAAAAAGTTGAACTAACATGATTATGCTTGTATGATGCAGGCTACACTAACATACTTCTCAGTGACTTTTTGCTCCAACACAGCATGTGTAATAATAACCAGTATGTTTTAACATATCACAGGAGATTATACTGTAACCCTGGGTCATATTATTCATGTACCATCAATTCGATTTTGCATGTGGAATACCTCGTAAAATACAACATATATGTCAAAGGAATACTAAAAAGAGATCAGTTTAATGCGGTTTAGGCTTTTGTGAAGCCGGAAACACAGAGCCTACGCTGCATGGAGCCTGACCAATAACAGCATCGGAGGTTCCATTCAAAGCATCACAGACTCTTGTCTCTGCTATACGGGGTTCACATGAGTTCAAGAAGTTGATTGAAGTTTAAACTCCCTGACTGCATCAATATTTTGACGGATAACAACATCCACACAGAAAATGTCACAATGCTATAAACATTCATCCAACAAAACGAATTTGCTGACAACAACAACACAAAAAAAAAAACAATTTTGGGGGCAGAGCTTTTTAAAATCTTACAAACATTCTCCACCATTTTGGCCACAGACATCTAATTGTGTTTGTGTGCATGTGAGTGTTTACGTGTGAGTGTATGTTTGTGTTGTGGGCGTGAGTGGACATAACTGGGTCTCTGCACGTGCGTAGGTGTTTGTGGAGCTGAATGAACTGGTGATGGACAAGAACCAGGAGCTGCAGTGGAGAGAGACGGCTCGCTGGATCAAGTTTGAGGAGGACGTGGAGGAAGAGACTGACCGCTGGGGCAAGCCACACGTGGCCTCCCTCTCCTTCCGCAGTTTACTGGAACTACGCAAGACCATCTCACACGGTCAGCCCCACAAGAAGGGCAACCACATGGAATATAAATATACTATATTGTATAAAGTAGATTTATGCACAGACACAGTACCTCAATAGCTCAACAGAAACAGTGACTGAATGGATGAGTAAGAGGGTGAAGAGTGCGCCAGCGATAATGATATGATGCAGAGAGAGGTTAGCGTGGGGAGACATGCCAAGACTGACACAGTGTCAATCATCATTTTCAAAGTCTTGTTCATACTGGTGCTGTGAATTTTCCGTGGTTTGTGTGTGTTTGTGTGTCTGTGTGTATGTGACTTGTGTGTGTCTGTGTGTGTGTGTGTCTGTGTGTTATGTGACTTGTGTGTATTGCCCCAGGTGCTGTGCTGCTGGACCTGGACCAGAAGACACTGCCAGGCATCGCTCACCAGGTGGTGGAGCAGATGATCATCTCCGACCAGATCAGGGTCGAGGATCGCGCCAACGTCCTTCGCGCGCTTCTGCTCAAACACAGGTCAGCGCACACATACAGTACACACACACTCACACTGCGAGAGGACACCACCTCCTAGACTAAATCGGGGAGCTTTTTCACATGTGGCTTCAATCACAACATGGCTGCACAATAATTACGACTGCATCGGTGCCGGAAAACCAGGCGTTTCATGACTGTATCACAAACAAAAGAACGGACATTACAGATGAAAAATCTTATCTTTCCTTTCCTCTCGCTCCTCCCATTCTCCTGCTTCTCTCTCTCGCCCAGTCACCCGAGTGATGAGAAGGAGCACAGCTCCTTCACCAGAAACATCTCGACGGCCTCTCTCGGCTCCCTCATGGTCCACCACCACAGCAATAACCACATCGCCAGTACTGAGCCCAGCGCCACAGACCCACTCATGGGTGGGGGCATGACCACCTTCGACATCGACACCCGCATCGACATGGAGAAGAACGAGGTATGAGCGGCTGAGAGGAGAAGGGACCATGAGATTGGCCGGGTTTCCCAGATTTGTTAAGAAGCTCTTAAGTGCTAAGAATGTTCTTAGAGCGCTCCAAAGAAGTTCTTAGCACTTAAGAGCTTCTTAACAAATCTGGGAAACCTGGCCATTGAGAGTTAATGCAGTCAGGAAAATAGACAATTACAGTATCTGACCTGAATGCTGCAAATGCATAGTGTTGGTGAGTGTGTGTGTGATGTAGAGGGTGTTACATTCATGATGTGTGTACATCTTCAGCTTCAAGTCTGAACATTCTCTGGGAGTTTCTATATGATAGAGGTTGTGCAAGTTGTACGTCCTTGTATGTTAATTTCCGGTGGTTTTACCTCATGTTGTTGTCCTTTTGTGCAGAAAGAAAACCCTCCATTGCTGGGGATGCACCGGTCAAAGTCCAAACACGAGCTCAAACTCCTGGAGAAGATTCCAGAAAATGCCGAGGCCACTGTTGTACTTGTGGGTCAGTTGGAGATGTTTTTGCCGTCACAGTATCTGGAGCTTTTAAAGTCAATGAAGAGAAGAAGGCAAACATCAGAGCCAAAGTCAAATCATGAAGGATTCATTCATTTGTTGACCGTGTATAATACACAAAGAAGAGCAAAGTAGCTCACTAGTTCGCCCATGGATATGATTGTTATGCTTGGGTGTAACGTTAAGAGCATGTTTGGCTAGGTAGCTGGCCGTGGTCCTGGAATGCCTTAGGCAGAGATCGCGTTAAAGCGATGACCACTTGCACTGCCTGTGTAAGGAAGGAGGATGAGTAAGTGGGCTATCAGTGAAATGGAGGAGTAGGGGATGGAGGAGGGATAATTTTGCGAATGCCGGGGGCCGGGGCGTGCAGGGAAAGGAGGCCGGTTTAAATACCCTTGCAGCAGGAGGCGGATGACTTAATTGCTGTCAATCATCCCTAAAGGCTCCTCCATGAGGTCAATGACAGTGATGATGATAGCGGGGCTGACGCTCCTACTGACCAATGGTGTCAATCCCACCACAGGCAGCGTGGACTTCCTGGACCAGCCCTCCATGGCCTTTGTGAGGCTGCAGGAGGCCGTGCTGCTGGAGTCCGTGCTGGAGGTCCCCATCCCCGTCCGCTTCCTGTTTGTGCTGCTTGGGCCGCCCAGCGACAACATGGACTACCACCAGATCGGACGCTCCATCTCCACACTCATGTCAGACAAGGTGGGTGCACATTATAGTTAAACTGTCTGTATGGGTATTCAACAAAACCTTCTAAGAACAAAAAAGTCCCACCATCATTTTGCAATAGTTCTTACAGTCATGCAGTTCATACAATCACAGCTTGTATTACCTAGAGTCCTGGACAATTACATGTATCCTAAATATAATAACATAGACGAGTCATTCCAAAAACAAGCAGCGACAGTTCTGCACTGAGGTCAGTGAGGCTATTCTCACGATCACGAGTGAGAAGAGCGTGGTCTCCTCACAACTGTACACTCTTGTTTTTGTCCGTGATTCTGCTCCGTAGCACTTCCACGAGGCGGCCTACCTGGCGGACGAGCGCCAGGACCTGCTGACGGCCATCAACAGCTTCCTGGACTGCAGCATCGTGCTGCCGCCCTCAGAGGTGGGCGGCGAGGAGCTGCTGCGGTCGGTGGCGGGCTTCCAGCGGGAGATGCTCCGCAAGCGGCAGGAGCAGGAGGGCAAGCTGCTTGCCAAAGAGCTCAAGAGCCCCACTGATAAGGGTAAAACAAACACACAAACACACACACACACACACGCACGCACGCACACACACACAAGCATACTCACGGTGCAAGTGCACACATGTGCTAATCTGTGCATGCACACTGTACATCCACACAAACAGCCATCAATACACCCCAACAGGCATAGGCACTTGCACACACATGACATGTGCACGCATAAACTCACACACTCACACAAATGCATATGTAAATACCCATACTGTATGCTGTTGCACTCAGATGCTCATGCAAGCTCAGGCTACAGGACAAGGATATTACTGCATATTGCATTCCAACCAACCAACTATATAAATCTACTCTACGGGAGTTCATGTCTTTTTTTTAACCCATCATATTCCTCTGTATCCTCTCCCAGCTCTGCTTCCACCTTTTAAACCGGGGGATGACCCTCTGCAGCGGACAGGCCTTCTGTTTGGAGGGGTGGTCCGTGACGTGCAACGCCGCTACCCGAAGTACCTCAGCGACTTCAAAGACGCCCTCAATCCCCAGTGCATGGCTGCGGTGATCTTCATCTACTTTGCTGCTCTTTCTCCCGCCATCACTTTTGGAGGCCTTCTAGGTGAGACTCAGAGGACGGTGAAATAGATAGATAAATGATAGATAGATACTTTATTGATCCCCAAGGGGAAATTCAAGGTCCCAGCAGCTTAAGACACCACACACAACATACAACATACAATACAATGTAAACAGGAAATTACAAAGCAAATCAACAAATCAACATGACTAAAGGAGCAGTAAAATACGGTGAGAGGCGCTGTAGAAGAATGCATCATTTGAGTCCTCTGGCTCTTTGCACTGTCACTTCTTCACTTCTTCTTGTGATGTTCAACTGAGTTGCACCAGAGAATGTCTAATAAGTGCAACCAAAAGACGTTACAATAGGACTTAATAGTGAGTGGCAAGGCTCTCCGTAGACGGCCTCTGGTTGCACTGCACTCCTATAACAGCTGACTTACCCCTGGGACACTGCCCTGTAGTGGTTTAATAGCAAATGGTGCAGATAAAAAAGCAAAGGGCAAAGTCAAGGAATTTAACGAAGGTTTTATTTCCACATTGGATAACCAATCAAGGCAGGCATGAAACCTTTACAGCACATTTTTTGTGCTTTAATTAACATTACGTTAATTAACGTCTTATTCTTATGGTTATGACGTGACTTTCAGATAGGACTGTGAGACATATCAACATAGCAGGGTAGCAATGAGCAGGAAATGTGGATTCATGCAGATATGGACTGTCTTGAATTAATGCCTTTTTTACAGGTATTGACTGTCATGATCCTTCTCTCATGTCAAGGCTCATTTACTTCCTAACTCTATAGGTGAGAAGACCGGAGGTCTGATCGGTGTCTCGGAGCTCATCATTGCCACAGCAGTGCATGGGGTGCTCTTCAGTCTGATCGGTGCCCAGCCCCTCCTGGTGGTGGGATTCTCTGGCCCTTTGCTGGTCTTTGAGGAGGCCTTCTTCTCTGTGAGTCATGGTGTCAGAGATGAGGCTCTGTCTTTATTTTATCATCGTTCTGGCAAAGGTTGAATTGATTTTTCCAATTATGCTTTTTAGTCCCTTTGGACAAAAGTATCTGCCAAATACCATCATCACTGTAACAATTGTGTCTCATCTGCTCTACTGGTAAACAGAATCCCTGTTTGACTGGCATCTTTACCACAAATCTGTCCCTCCTTCCAGTTCTGTAATGCAAATGGCATGGAGTACCTCACAGGGAGAGTTTGGATTGGGTTCTGGCTCATAATCATCGTGGTTCTAATGGTGGCCTTCGAAGGCAGTTTCCTGGTCCGCTTTGTGTCTCGCTTCACCCAGGAGATATTCGCCTTCCTCATCTCCCTCATCTTCATCTACGAGACCTTCTCAAAGCTAATCAAGGCAGGAAATCCCAACCTTAACTGACAGCTCAATCGCATTAAAACTCTTTTCTTTTATCAGTGAGAGATCTTATGTTTTATTCACTTCACAGATCTTCCAAGATAACCCCCTAAAACGCTGTTACACTGACAACAGCACCATGGAGAGTGCCAATGCAACATCCCTCAACAGTAGCATCAGCAGCCTCATATCAAACCCTGGGAAGACACTGGGGGAGCCGAACACAGCACTTCTGTCTCTGGTCCTCATGTTAGGCACTTTCTTCATCGCCTTCTACTTGCGCAAGTTTAAGAATAGTGCCTTCTTTCCTGGGAGCGTAAGTATAGCCCTTATAAGTCTTCTGGTAACACTCTGTAGTAGATGTTCTATGCTAGCTCTTTTCCTGACCAGAACTATGGTTCAGCTCCGCAGAGTCATCGGAGATTTTGGAGTTCCCATAGCCATCCTCATCATGGTTCTTGTGGACAACAGCATAGAAGACGCCCACACACAGGTGAGTGATCCAGGCAGGCCACAAGCGCATGGCACACCTGCACACAGTTCAGTTGAAACATATGAACACATGCATAGCTCAGGAGGGCTGACCTCTGGCTCGTTTGGTGGTTTTGCAGAAGCTGAGCGTGCCCAGTGGGTTCTCTGTGACGAGCCCAGAACAGCGTGGCTGGGTGATCCACCCCCTTGGTTCCGATGGCCAGTTCCCCATCTGGATGATGGCAGCCAGTCTTCTACCCGCAGTGCTCGTCTTCATCCTCGTCTTCATGGAGACCCAAATCACCACGTGAGTTCCCACCAAGCAAACCCCTCTCAGAGACTTACCTTGCAGACAAAATGTACAGAATACATATGCTCTCATGAGAGATACAGTCCCTGAGACCGACATTATCATTGACCTTGATCTGTCATCAGTATCGGCTTTTTCCCATTGCTTCATCTGCTAATATCACTCATCTGAAATAATTGACCCCCTGTTCTCATCTATGCTGACCATCTCTTTCATATCCAGTTTGATAGTCTGTAAAAAGGAGCGGATGTTGGTGAAGGGCTCTGGATTTCACCTGGATCTGCTGATCATTGTGGCCTTGGGTGGAGTGCTGTCGCTGTTTGGGCTGCCGTGGTTGGCTGCAGCCACTGTGCGCTCTGTTACCCATGCCAACGCTCTCACAGTCATGAGCAAGGCCGTTGCACCCGGCGACAAGCCACGCATACAGGAAGTGAAGGAACAGCGAGTGACGGGATTCCTGGTGGCTGTTTTTGTAGGTAAGACCGTTTGTTCCATGTGGGCAAAGAACATACACTAGTTGAGATGCCTGTAATGTGTGCTCCTGGTTAGATAACCACCTGTCACCTTAGATTTTCTAATTCTGGAACAGCAGCGAAACTAAACAGTATCTGGACAGCTGCTTTCAATGATCTTTTTCCACATATTATAGGCCATACAAAAGCAGAAAGAACTGTTAATAAAGAAGCTGTCGTTGATGCAATTTAAGATTAGCATATTTTCATGAGCCTGTACAAAAACACACGGAGTTCCTCAACATCCCACTGCACACTTCACTCTCATGGCACACCATAGTGCCTCTACAGACACGATTCAAAACCATAGCTATAAATGTTTGTGATATATTTTTTTGTCAAATAATGATGAAGAAAATCTCTCCCCTGGTACTGCACATTCTTTCTCTAGGTCTTTCCATTGTCATTGGAGACATCTTGCGCCAGATCCCCATAGCTGTGCTGTTTGGGATCTTCCTGTACATGGGTGTAATGTCACTCAATGGCATCCAACTGACAGAACGGATGCTTCTGCTGCTAATGCCCCCAAAGTATCACCCCGACCACACCTACGTGCGCAAGGTCAGCAACCCTCGGCTGAAATTATGAAAGCAGACCAATTACTCTGACAACTTACATGTTGGGTTATCTGTGTGTATAATTAGATGACTAATATCACTGATTCATAAAATAGACTACATCACCCAAGTGCCATATTTTTGTGTACCTCAGGTGAGAACCATGCGCATGCATCTGTTCACTGGGATCCAAATAGTGTGTCTAGCCTCGCTGTGGGCGGTCATGTCCACCTCCGCCTCCCTCGCCTTCCCTTTTGTCCTGATCCTCACTGTGCCAGTGAAGATGTTCCTCTTACCATGGATCTTTACCTCGCGGGAGATGCAGTGTGTGAGTCACTCCGAGGACTATTTCTGTGCTAGTCAGAACAAGGAGAATGGAGTTCAGTTAACTTTAGTGTGCTTTGACATAACAGTACATTAGACAGCCTATCATTATTTTAGTTGTATAGGTGTTTTTTTTTACAATTAATTGATACTTTTTATGTTCTTGTAAAGTTTCCTGCTATTGTTGTTCTAATGTTTTAAGTTACTTTAGATAAAAAAAACAAAAAACATCTCAATATAACCATATAACAATGTGGATACACCTACTCCAGCAGCAAGGATGAGAATAAAAGCAAGTTTAGCTGGGCTCAACGTATACAGCCTTGGGAACATACGCACATATTCAAACCCTTTAGTGTCACCATGTTAGTCTCTAACAAACATTTTGTGAGCCCCATGTAGGCTGACCACTTGTGAGCCCCATGTAGGCTGACCCGCTTGTCTTGTTTTGGTTGCAGCTGGACGCAGAGGAGGCTGAGCCCACATTTGACGAGAAGGAAGGGCAGGATGAGTATACGGAGATGCACATGCCTGTGTGATGGCGCTCACTCACACTCCTCTGGGCTCACCAAACCACCACACTCACTGATGTCAGACCCACTGGGAGGGTCCATCATTACAATGGAGCAAGTAAACCCACTTCACATGCAGACATTTTCACTGTGCTATTGGAACAATTGTGTCTTTTGATTTGCTTTAGAGAAATCAATCAAAAAGCCTAGATGGATATTTCTACTGTTGTGACTGGTGTATGTTGGTTGATGTTCTTCTTTCTTTATGGAGGGTTTATGTGGAATTGTTCAAGTCTGCATTTATAGGTATTAAGACAATGTACACTTTGTAGTGTTTAACACTGTATGCCATTCTAAGACATTTGGACTGGAGTGATATGTACAAACAAATCACAAAGGGTCTGACCACATTTCAAGGTCATGACTTAAAAGGACGCACTTTAAACACAGGGGTCAGTCACTCTTTACACTTTATTCAATAGTATAAATACCATTGGAGATATGCATCTCAACATTTTGTATAGTAGAGGAAGTTTGCCATATCATGGGAAAAGCTTACATCATAACTTCCTGAAACAGTTATTACACTATATTCTTGGAGTGATTTTATGTTCTTGTGTACATTTAGATGAACAAGTACCAAAGCATCTTTCTGTGATCCCAAGTTAACCTTCACAGTGCTTTCTGTCAAACAAGTTAAAACACTGTGCAGACATTTTGCTTTAAATCGCCAGTCTACTAAGCCACTGACCTTTCATAAATAGAAATAACACATCGCATTATAACCACATTATAACCACCACAATTACAACTGAGCATGTGGTGTTTCATCCCTATAGTAATTCTGTAAACTTGGATACCAAAGACACCTTTTCACCTTGCCAAGTGCAAAAACAAGCCCTTGTTCTCACACACACACACACACACACACACACACACACACACACACACACACAGCTCTCTGTGCTTATTTCATAAATATGATGTAGCGATGTATATTTTTTATCATGCAATAGAATGTAGAAGACACTGGCTTTACATATCGTTGAGTCGGATACAAGTCAGGCCGAATCCCCTGTGTGTGTGTGTGTGCTACAGACCTTTCCCTCAAACTATTTTTGACTGGCATTCCAGATGCCTAGTCCTTGAAATTGAGATGGTCTTCCCATTGGATTTGTTAATTTGTCGTAGCTTGATGAGAATCTTCAGAAGGGAATATCTCTATAAAGCTGCAAAGGCTGTCAAATGGGCCGAGACTACAGCCTTTGGCGGTATGTGTCTACATCTAGATAATGTAGTTAAGCACATTCCAGACAAACAAACATTTCATGTAGCTTTGACTAGTATAGTATACGCCATTGTTAAGTATTGGTAAAACATTTTTACACAAATAACAAAATGTTGAGTAGCCATTACAGGTGGATTGGTGCTAATCACCCTGTCCTGTGTAACAAAGACTGTCTACATTTCTCTGTATTGGACAAAACATAGAAATGACAACCAGTGTTCCATGTAAGCCAGGCCTGGATGCGCTGAAACTGTCAGTCAAACAAGGCTAAATTATACTCAACCTCTTATTGTAACAGCCTATGGGCACAAGTCAGAACACACAATATCCTGATCAAACCTTGGTAGAAGCAAGGATGGCTATACTTTGTCACTTACCGCAACCATGAGAGATTGCACTGGAAAAACTGACTTGCCTTATTCATTATTCTGATGAAATTAGCTATGCTAGACACAATATCACCTTTTAGTGTTGCTGAAACTTCAGCTTTCAGTTCAGAGATGCAGACACCTTGTATTTGTCAAAATATAATGATGTAAAGCTGAAATTTGACAATGTTCTTTGTGAGCTACTCCTGTTTTTATTCATGCTATGCATTACGTAATGGTCAGAACTAATGCAGGGATGTAGAATGAAAGAGAGAGAACTATTTTAGGATGTCCAAATGAGAACATTTATTTTATTAGGTGTCAGTTTTGAAGTAATGTTGAGTCAACACTAGACCTACATTCCAGTTCTTTTAACAAGACAATCATTTACAATTTTATCTTGAGTTGTTCAATGATATAATTTTCTTTATATCAAGGCCTTAAGCTGAAATATTTTTGTATGTATCAATAAATGTATGAAACAATAAATATCTGTCTCTTTTCCTGCTGCAATGTGGGCTGAAACATTTATTATGTGGATTTATCGTGATGTAACTTGTGGTGTCTTGACGTAGCCTGCTTATTTGTATATCAGTGCATCACATAGGCTACTTTAACACATCTGGGCATTGAACTGTCATTGGTATTGGATATGGGAACTAATGAATGTCTATCGTGACCTTTACATTTATATTAAAATGAAATACCACATGGCACAACTGTTTGGTCTTTTGTTCTTGCACTGCCTGGCTGTAGTGTATGATCGATATCTGGCAATGATGATATGGCTGGATCTTTATTTGCGTCGACGAAAACTGCAGAAGAACAAAATGTCCACTAGAGGGAAGTACTTGTAAGATGGCATTTGGAAAACATTTGAACCATCGTGCAGTCTAGTCGATCAATTTTGAAGTGTGATGGTGTTCAAATCCTTTGTTAAAGGCATAATGTATCATAACCATAAGGCCTCGTTATCGAATTAGCCTGTTGTGACACGTCCTTTGTATGTAAAAGACAACAAGGGGAATTTTAATTTAGCCTAATTCATAGTTTTGTCAGGAGGCTGGGCGACTCCTCCTTTCTCTGTCCTATTGGTCCGTTTCCCAAAAACAAACCTACGGCAACGTGACGTTTACAATTCCATCTCACACTGTCTGGGAGATATTTTGACATATCTCTCGCTTCACGCTGGCTGTAGGTTTCTGGAGATTCTTTCAAATTATCACTCTACGATAGACCATTAGGCCTAGGCCTATTTCCAAAAGTGTCGCGATTCGTCAACGGGAACGTGGCGGATAGCCTACAGCAGCAATCCGACGTGTGCATTGCATATTTTACTCTACAAGCTAGTCTACGCTGTCAAACTTACCTACATGGTTTCTCTAAAATGTAATGTAATAAAAACAATAGTCATAGCAGGTAGTCTATCGTGTGATTCATTGAAACACGAATGCTCGTCATATTTTAACAGGCTGATTGCGTAGGAGGACGCACGCTCCAAATAAGCGGGTTTGGGTCCGATGTTGGCTGGGACATCCCTGCTCATGCGGGAGTCTGCGACTGACAGAATATTAGAAAACAAACAAGTTGATCTACTTTTAAAGTGTTCTCATGTCAATGGGTATTGGTCGCCAATTCCATAGTAGGCTAAGACAAACTTTGTTATGGGCCTACTACTATGATGGGCTATGTTGCGAAATCCATGCAAATAATCCTAAAACAGTAGACAGGCTATTATGTTAAATAGGCTAATAATAACTTATTATTATAAACGGACTATCAATAACGGCCGCACTTTCTATGAAGTTTCATACGGTTTCTTTGTCTCAATTTTTCTCGCATGTTTTCCTTCGGAGTTCCTCCCCCTGCGGCGCTGGGCGGAGTTTCATACCGAACCAGACGCTCCTTTTGTCGGATCTGTTTCGACCTGACTCCCCGGGGTTTACCGTTGAAAAAAAGGAACTTAAACATCACCAAAACAAACAACTCGATTATATCATAATTTTGAAAAGCTGACTCTTTTGAAGTATCGAAAAAGGTGAGTAGTCTGGGTATTTTTGACGACGTTCCAAGCAATTTTCCTATCGTTCGTCCCCGAGTCTTTGTAACATTCATGGCGGCTCTGCAGTGAGAGCTTTGGGGCGAGGGAAGGCATGAGACAGCGGGTACCCGCTCTCATCGCTATTTTCATTTTTTCGGTCGCTGTAACAAGGGTAGCATTCTATATTTTCTGCAGATTAAACATAAAACTACATCGTTCGCTTCTGTGAATATTTTCGTTATCGTCTAAATAGCATTAATTTAACAATCACCGTAGCCTACACATTATGTTAATCAAATTCACGTGCTTCAAAAAGGCAATCTATGAGATTAGTCTCTCAGATCAACACGATTTAAATCAGATAGACGACAACCTTAAAATATTTCGAGCCTGAGAACTGCGACCATGTTACCCCGTCGAGGCATCTGCCTATAGCTTTCGTGCCAGCGGAAACTGCGTGCTGACTCCTGCCGGAATGAGGGCGCCATTACGGGGTATGCAAGCAGACAACAGTCGGTGTATCAATAACTTCCCATGTTGAAACACCACCGTGCCTCAACACTACTGACAACCACATGCATTGATCAACAACAGAAAAACATCAAGAATCCTTAATTATGCACAATGTCATGAATTAATTTCCAAACACTTCCTGTCATTAAGTTATTGCTTGTTAAAACGTTAAGCTGACGTTACTTTTTAAAATGTGTTGCATGCATGGCAATTAACAAACATTTCCTTCTAAGTGTTGAGCATGTTGTCATTTTGTTCAGTGAGGTTTTTAACTGAAGACGACCTTGAGAGCGGTAGGGGGATGACACTTTAACCGGGAAAAGCGGCGCCTCGCACGGTTGCACAGCGGCGTCACCGCTTGGGGGTGGCGGGCGGATAAGTAACGTTACGTAGGCTACCTCTGGAAACTGTTCCGCCCGTGTTCGTGCTGGCTCGCGCTAGAAAGGTCTGTCACTCTAGGCTAACTCTGTGGCTAGCTACGTTGGCTGGCTAACCAATACAATTCACCTCGGATTACACCTGCATACGAAGACGTGAACACTTTGTCCTGCACAACTTAATGGTAGAGTGCGTACATTTTTAAGTTTATTCTGTACGACGCCCGAGGTGATATTGCTTATTTACCTAAGCTAGCTAACGTTAGGTTGCTAGTTTAGCATAGCCTAACATGCCAAAATTCTCTATACAAGACAAGGTTCTCTAAACAGGAGAACTTTAATATTAGGGTGCGTATGGCCTAAATTGCAACTTTTAAACGAAGGAGGACATTTCTTATTCTACGAAAAGTACTTCGAACTTTAAATTAATGCATGTTAGCTAAATGTCATGGAGGACCAATCGCACAATGTAGCTCGCATTATCTAGCCTAGTTAGCCTTAATCGGAATGTAGGTCAGAGAGCATGCCTACTTAGCTTGGACGGCTGAGCGGACGTTGAGGCAAGTTAACAAACACATTTCACTTCGGACCTATGGGCAAGAACTTTGTAAGTTACACGGTGGACCGGCAGCTTTGAATGTAAAACCGCTTAACGTTAGCGTTACTATCCTAGCAATGTGACGGTTAACGGTATGTTGTACGCCAGACAGTGCATCACCACATATTCCCATCTGTAACGTAGCAGTTTAGCCATCAATTACAAGGTTAGCAAATTCATGCTTACAGCATGTGTTGCATTGAGTAACTTCAAAAGGTACCACCAAACAACATTAAACTCCGCTGTATGTTCACGTATCTACAGCGTAACCGTTTTCCGAAATTATGTTAGATTATTCGTTTTAAACAATTGGCATGACATTTAGCGGTGAAATCAACTTTAGAAAGCTAACGTTAACGTTACTATTGCAGAGAATACAGTAGATGGCGGCCCGCAGGCATTGCTAAAGCATTCACCGGCATGACGGTAACATCGACACGTTACTGACATACACAATCTGTGGTATTGTAATGATATAAAACGTTGCTCTCTACCCAAATGATAACTAACCATTTGCTACTGGAGTATTTCAAGGTTAAGACTTAAATAGCCCTCACCCTGTCATCAGCCCCGGCTGAATGTATACACCCCCGGTGGTGTGGCATGGCTGGGTCAGCACCGCTTGGCTGTCGCTGGCAGCAGTCTCCTCTCACAACCATTAAGTAACGTTATGTTTAACGATCGATCGGGGAAGAATAGAGAACAAAACGATGCTTCTTATTATTCGTCTGCTTTTAGCCGTATAGCGTTTTGTGTCAGCGGGCGATCACATCGCACTGATGCGTCTCCTTATTGGGAGAGGATGCATAGGCGGAGTCAAGGCTGGGTCTGGTCCTGGATTGTCCTAAATGGCAATTTTGTGTCAAGTCGGAACGTCAGAAGTATGTTACCTTTCCAGTTAGTTAGCACCCGCTATGCAACAGACGATGTTATAGTGTGTTTGTATGTGAGATGCAGTTTGTGTGGGGAAGGTGCACTTTTATTTCTTTCATTTGCAACTTAATACAGATGATTCTTGAACTTTCTGCCAACGATTGTAAATCTCTAGACAGTTGAACGTGTCTGATCCGATTGTTGTTTGTGTTTTTTGAATGTTATAGGGCTGTATCCATTTGGAACTGCCCACAGAGTCTCCATCATGAATGGCAGTACAAGTGTCTCTGCCGCCCAGACTGGACGAATCAAGTCAGAGATAGGTGACACATTGCTTGTTCAATACCACTAAGCACAAGGCTGCAACATATAAACAGTTATGCTACTTGCTTATCCGATTTAATCAAGACTTTAAGTTTGTGCTTCTGTACCAACTTTGTCCCTGTATTTGTATTTGTTAGTAGATGATCTGTGGAGGAAGGAAGACTGTCTGACATTACTGGAGAGAATCCGCAGCCTACTGGCTGACAGTGACTCAATGAAGTACAAGACCACAGAGTCTCACTTTGACTGGGAGAAAGTGGCCTTTGGCTCTTTCTCAGGGGATTTGTGCAAGCAGAAGTGGCAGAAGCTCTCCTGTGAGGTATGTCCATGCAGAACCATTGAAGTGTCAGTGCAGCGGACAATAAGTGCTTGGCTGCCTGACTCTGGTAGCCTACCAAATGGGATTGTTTAATAATTATTTGTAACGGGATGTCTCCAGTTGTAGTAAATTGCTAAGAAAGATCTTGCAGCAGTAGTTGGGTCTGATATACAGTACTTAATAGTAATTACTATTGGACAGAAAAATATGGTTACTCGTCTCGCTCAGCCAATTTGGAACTTGGAACTGCTTATATTCTGTTTTTCTTTACTTCTAGGTGCGCAAATATAGAACTATGACCGAGCTTATTGTGGATGCCATTGAATTTGTAAAAAATCCATACAAAGGAAAGAAATTAAAGGTATGTTTCTCAAGGCAAAACCATAACAATTGTAATATGCATGTTTAAAAGATGTCTCGCATGCATCGATCATGTCATTCTTGATCGTTTCATTATGAACTGCATTGAACAGCTCATAAGTTTTGCTTCATTCCCTTTGAAAACACTTTAACCCAACACAGTAACCCTTTCTTATATTTTCAGACGCATCCAGACTTCCCAAAGAAGCCTTTAACCCCTTACTTTCGTTTCTTCATGGAGAAACGGGCAAAGTATGCCAAGATCCACCCAGAGATGAGTAATCTTGATCTCACTAAGATTTTGTCCAAGAAGTACAAAGAACTCCCAGAGAAGAAGAAGGTACGACGACGGTGTACTATGTAGAAGACGAAAAACATGCTTATTTTGGTTCACAAACGATAAATGTAAAACATGTAAATCTTCATATGCTCTTTTCTTCTCTTCAGCTCAAGTACATCCAAGAGTTCCAGAGAGAGAAGGAGTCCTTTGAGAAGAACATGGCACGGTTTAAGTGAGCACCAGTTTAACCAAATTATCTACTCTGTTTGAGACATACTACTAGACCATTTTCTTTAGGGCTGTATGGAACATTATGATCTCCATTCCAGAGAGGACCACCCAGAGCTGATAGAGGAGAGAAAGAAGTCCGACCTCCCTGAGAAGCCTAAAACTCCTCAGCAGCTGTGGTACAACCATGAAAAGAAGACCTACATGAAGCTTCATCCAGATGTAAGTCTGACCACATTTGAGGAATTCAAATGGTTTGCATCACATATTTCTCTAGTCCTGTGTGTCAGAGGGTGTAACAGCACATAGTATTTGTAACTAAACAATACTAACTGTGTGTTACTGTTGATATGACAAACTTGCCTTCCTTTGACCAGGCTCTTTTCTCTAACAATTAACAAGATGCAACAAAAAACGTTGAAGTGTTTGTAAGCGTTGTAATATATTTATCTTATGTTTGTTATGTTTGTCATGTTCACTTAGGTTAGCCAGAAGGAACTGAAGGAAGCACTACGCCGACAGTGGTCTCAGCTGTCTGACAAGAAACGTCTGAAGTGGATCAGCAAAGCCCTGGAGCTGCAGAAAGATTACGAGGTAGAACATAGTTTACATTCCCTTTTTCCCCCTATCAAACAGACGGTGACGAGACAGGCCTCAGAATCAGCTGCCTGTTTGAGAGGCCCTTTGTCCCAGCCACTCCACCCTCCTCTGACAACTGAGTATTTTCAGTAACAGAATCTGCTGTTCATACATGCACCCCTCTGGTGCAGACACAGGGGACGATGCAGCCATGAAATTCAGGAGAAGAATACAGTACACTGATTTTCGCCTCCATCACAGCAGGCAGTCTGCCATTTGGTTCTCGGGTTGACTTGACTTGCTTTGCTGGGTATATAATGAGCCAAAAGCTTGAGCTTAAAGTGAAAATGGACCTGATCCCCTCAACAATGTACTGACCTCTCTTGCATACAGAGGTCATCTGCAAGCTTGACTCAGTGAAATGTGATAACTCCATGCAGAATTAGTATGCAGTATATTCCAGATATGGATTCATCCTCAGATGCTTTAGTTTTGGACAGAGTCTTCCATTTTATTTTTTCAAGTATTTTTTTTTGGCCTTTTTGCCTTTATTTGGATAGGACAGTGAAGTGTGACAGGAAGTTAGATGCAGAGGGAGATGAGGCGGGACCACTGATCTATAAAGAATACCTGGATAGACTATCTCATTGTTGCTGACCCATCAACAATGAAGCCAATGGAACTGTCCCGAGTGGTCCCATAATGGCGGCGAGGTGTTCCAATTCCATTGTTGCAGAACGGCAACATTCTTTTACTGTCTTTTACTGTCTATGGGTGCGTTCGTAAATTGCACTCCGAGCGCTCCGAGCACACTCTGAAACTTTTTTAACCGTTCGTAAATTCAGAGTGTGGATGGAATTATCGTTCGTTTATTCAGAGCGTCACACTCTCGGAGCGCCCAGAGCGTACTCTGGGCACTCCAGCTGAAAGTACAGAGTAGCAGAGTGTGACGTCACATCAGTCAGCTAGTAACGAATCTAGTTACCTACGTAACGTTAACAGGTTAGCATTTTAGTGCTAGTGCTAGAAGAACGTTTCTAACTTGACATTACAAGCGTTGCTCATCAAGATTATGTAGACGGTTTAAATAACTGCTCTCACATTGTTCTTCATCATCACTGTCAAGAAAGCTCTTGCATCAGTGGAATTGAGTTTTGAATAATACATAAACCCTGTTTCAAAAGTGCCGTAGTGGCGTCCATATTGTAAACATAAACACAAATAATCGTTCGTAAATTCACTGGGAGTTAGAATGCTCGTCTTTTTCGAACTTCAGAGCGTTATTCTATTTTTCAGAGTGTCAGATTGAATTTACGAACGCACCCTATGCATTCCTATGGCAAGTGGTCCCATAATGGCCGCCCCCATGTAGGCTTCAGAATTTTGACGTAGATGCTCTATCCAGGTATTCTTTATAGATCAGTGGGCGGGACAGGGAAATGACCGCAGGTCGGGACATGGGTCCCCGTGAGCACTTGGACCCAAGCATGGTATGGACGCTGTAGCCACAGCAGCACCCCTCCATTAAGCACTCTTGACCTCCTGTGGCCCTGGCCCTGTTGTGTGTTGTAGGATAGCATGAGGATATACTTTGAGGCACACCCCGACTCCAATACAGATGAGCACGTCAAGTCCGTCCTGACCAAAGCCGAGAGGCAGCTCAAGGATAAGTTTGACGGCCGGCCTACCAAACCTCCACCGTAAGTGTCAGACTTTCTCTCATTCTCTCCCCCCCCTTCTTCCCTCACAGCAACGTCATTAGATGAAGAGATTCATGGTGCTCACAGTTAATCTTTTCTGACAAATTTGACTAACCCATAGTAACATCGCAGGGTAAATTCCACCCAAATCAGATTTTAACGTCTGCATGTAACAAAGATCTGGGTTTTCTTCATGCTAATCTCTTTTTGTAAAAAACAAAACGGGGGGAAAAAAACAATCCGACTTGAAACCCTTGTTGAGCCGGTGTGAAGCGAGTCTGTCTCCTGCTGTCTGTTTTCAGAAATGGCTACTCGCTGTACTGTGCCGAGCTGATGGTGAACATGAAGGACGTGCCCAGCACGGAGCGTATGGTGCTGTGCAGCAAGCAGTGGAAGATGATGACGCAGAAGGAGAAGGACATGTTCCAGAAACGCTGTGAACAGGTTAGGCCTCAGAGAGGGAGAGATTTGGAAGGGTTCGAGTTACTAACCATGTCACAAGTTTAAATCTAAGGGAATTCATTTAGCTGTTGCTCTTGAAATATTGTTGTCTTTTATATAGATACATAGCTCTCCATCAGTAAAAGAAATTGAATTAAATTGGCCCATTCTAACAGTTGTGTTCCTTTTTAAGATCGATTGTTTAATATTGGGATAGACCTGAGTTGTGTAGGTTTAGACCAGGCCTAGACAATCACATTTGTGGCAGTGAACAAACTCTCTATTCATCTCCAGAAAAAGAAGCAGTATGAGATCGACCTCCAGCGATTTTTAGAGGTAAGTGTGCATGTTATCAAACGACCAATAGCAATCAGACCACTGCGTCGCTTAAGCCCTGTGGCTCATTCAGTGGTATTCAATGGCGTGCTGCTGGTTCCGTCTATAGAGTCTGCCGGAGGAGGAGAGGGATCGGGTGCTGGGAGAGGAGAAGCTGCCGGGCTCCAGGCTGGCCATGAACAGTACAAACAGCCCTCTCCGGGCCAAGTCCCCCTCAGTAAAGGTGGGTGTAGGACTCTGTCAATATGGTTTAGACAGGAAGAGAAAAACATTTATTTATCAATTTATTTGCATACGTGTGATAATTAAATTGTTATTGCAGTTAGTGTTATACTGTTGACCAGAGTGGTTTTTGGCATGGATTGATGGACTTCTGAGAGATTTGGTACTGACTGGTGGTGTGTCTACCCTTTTTTTGTAGGAGAGGTGTCGGGATCCTGAGATGAATCATTGGGCACCGGGTGTAGCGATCAAAGACAAGAAAGACAACAAAAAGAAAGGTCGTCTCCCCGAAACACCCAAAACGGCGGAGGAGATGTGGCAACAGAGCGTGATCGGTGACTACCTGGCCAAGTACAGGGTAAGAATGCACCGTGAACACTGCCATAGCGGCCTCACTGGGGGGCTGGTTGAGCTTAAAGAGAAACATAACATTGCATATTTCTCTGCAGAGCTTCCCCTACAGCTTTAGCGTGTATATTTATACATATATAGGCTATATTTTTATATATATATTATATTATATTTGAAAGCATGGTTCTTCTTGTTCCTTACGCGTCTCAGACTTCCAGATGTAAACAAGGAGCGATCGCCTCCTAGACAAACTGCAAGGCTGCAATAGCGGATAGGGACATTGGGGGCGGGAGGAAATATGACTGTTTTCGATAAAACTGGTCAGCCAAGCAAAACAACGATTTCTAAGCGATTTTATGACTATGAAAATGTTGCATAGGGTCTCTCATCATAAGGCAGCGAACACCTGAATGAGCACAGCTGCTTGTTAGTTAACGTTTTTGATATAAATGTTAATTCAATTCCAATATGAACCTTTCCATTCAAGTGTATTTTTTTAAGCTTGTTTGGCTTGTTAAGCTTGTTTAGACCAAGTGTGGTCTATGCCCTGCAGTTGGGCTTTTTCCTCACTTGTGTATCTTGCTGTTGGTTCAGAGTGATCGGAAAAAGGCCCAAAACGCCATGGAGGCTGCTTGGAAGGCGATGGAAAAGAAAGAGAAGATCCCATGGATCAAGAAAGCAGCGGAGGACCAGAAGCGATACGAGGTTCAGTACCGGACCGTGGTCAGTGACCAGACGTTTTGACCACTGTCCTTTCACCTGTGCCGGAGAAATGTCAAAGTGTTGGCCACCCCTTAACAGTCCTCTCTCCCCACCCCGTCCTCCGTCGGGTAATCGGGTGGAGCCTCTGGGCCTGGGATCCACTTTAGACATGCCTTTCCCATTTTGTGTTGTACAGGTTGCAGTTACCTGCAGTATTACTGTTGAAATTAAGGCAGACTGAGTGTTAGCCATTGTTGTTGTATTCATGATTGTATGTATCCATTTCAGCATTGGTGACGTGAATGTCTGTTTCCATGTCATTGATGTCATTTTGATGTCAAGTGTAACAATTCTTCAGAGTTGCATGTGTATGCCATGCCATGCTAGTTGGTGTGACATGTACACAATTACTCTTTTACATGTTTTTTCAGATGTGATGTATGTTGCGTTTGGTATATGGTATATGCGTGTGTATGTGCTCGTGTGTGAGACACATATACACTGACGTCGTTTCTCCTGCAGAGAGAGCTGGTGGAGATACGGACGCCAACGGCTGGACAGGGGCAGCGGAAGCCCAAGTTTGAAGGCGAACCGAAGAAACCGCCTGTGTGAGTTACGTGCTTGCGTTTTCACAGTGAGATGAATTGGGGATGTATGTGGCACATATTCAACCATATGATCATACAGTGCATTTTTGGGATCATCGTTGTCTGGGTAGCTCAGTGGATGCGAGCAGACATTATTTGCTCAGTAGATTGTTTCATTGCTTCTTCTGTTACCCATAAAATAACAGTCAAGCCACATTTCCCCAGCTAGTTGGCATTGAGTTTACTGTAAACAGTATGTTACTGCACACTGACGACAAGTTTATTTAATTAGGTGAAAGTATTGCTGCCTGATTAACCATTCAGATGTCATAAAAAAACATGTGTGTTTTTGCAAATCCAATACAGACATCTCAAATTGGAATGGCCAACCAGAGAATGCTGCTGTGCTGTCTTGACATCCTCTCACGCTCACCGTCCTCTCTGTTTCCTCTCTCTGTTTCTCCTCAGGAGCGGCTACCAGATGTTCTCGCAGGAGCTGCTGACCAACGGCGAGCTGAACCACTTCAGTCTGAAGGAGCGCATGGTGGAGATCGGCAAGCGCTGGCACAAGCTGAGCCAGAGCCAGAAGGACAAGTACAAGAAGCAGGTGGAGGAGCAGCAGCTGGAGTACAAGGCGGAGCTGGAGGTGTGGGTGAAGGTAGGTCCCCCGCTGTGCTCCTGCTCTCCCCCAGCAGCCGCACTACTGCTACCGCTGGTCAGAATCCCCCTCCTTTGAGATTTGACTACATTTCACAAGTCTTTATGGACTTTTCCCAATGCGATGACCTACATACAGTAATTTCCCCGCATATTGTGAATTCTTGAATTTCCCCTTGGGGATCAATAGTATCTATCTATCTATCTATCTAAAGCAGCAGGACAGTATTTTATGCAAGTTAAAAGAAAGACCATATTACCATAACCATAACCATATTAACTGCCCCCCTGTATTAACCTCATAGCTGAAGAAATTTAGCAAAATCAATGTATAAGAAAAAATTACGGTACATCTACGTGCTGTGCTTGAATGATCTTGGATCTCTCTGCAACATGCAGTAGTGGAGTCTTTGACGGCCGCAGACACGTACTGAACTCTCTTCCCTTCTCTTTCAGTCCCTCTCTCCTCAGGAGCGTGCTGTGTATAAAGAGTTCTCCACCACGGTGAGTACTAGACTGTACTGGACTGGACTGTGCCATTGTTTTAATTAGTGCTTAATCCTAACCCTTCTGGCTTCTGTGCTCACACTCTGGCCTTCACGTAGCCTGTAAAGAAAATAAAAAGCTTCCCTCACTGATATATCTCGACACAAAGTCGTTGTTTGGCTCTAGTCTCCTCCCTGTACTTGATTTGCTGTTAGCGTTTTGTTTCAAATGAAGTCTCGTGTGCCAGTTGCATTGTTGAAAGAGCACTTTAGGCTCACTTTTCTCTGCTTTGACTCTTGGAATGGCTTTCAATGCTTCTGTAACTGAATTAACTACCCTCTTCGGAATAGCATTCTGTTGGCTGCTGTTTGGGGCTACTAATCAGTGCTTTGAGCTTTGAATCGTGTCCTTTCTTTCTTCTTGTGTTGTCCCCCCCCCCCTTTTTCCCTTTGTCTGCCACCCCTACCCTCTCTCCATCGATCAGAAACGGCGGAGCACGGCCAAGGCACGAGGTCCCGGAGCGAAAGTGCGCATAACCAAGGGGAAGGCGGTAGGTGCCAGAGCCACAGGAGTGGGGGCCGGGGGGGGCAAGCGTTCCATGGCGTACCGAGCCAAGGTAACGCCCACCCACATTACACACACACATTACCACTACACACGTTTACCTCATGCTGTACATGCTGATCTGAGTTGGGCCATCCAGTATGTAAACAATAAGAGAGTGGTGGGGACCAGTATTTGTAAGGGCACCTGGTAGACAGCAGAGTGCAGTCATAACCCTGTTACTGTAAAGCTGGATGATCTACTGTAATTGGGCCCTTAAGGAGCATTAGGTCTGGAAGGTAGTGGAAGAGCTGTAGCCAAATTGTTAAGCCAATTGTTTGGTAGGTCTAAATCTCATTGTTTGTTGAGTTTATAGTGCCCTGGAGGTCTGTTATCAATGTAAAATGTGATGGTTATATCTTTGGTCCTTTCAAACGTTTCAAAGGCAGAGACGTGTGTGTGTGTGAGTGTATGTGTGCTTGTGTGTGTATAGGTAGATAAAAGGATGGACAAAAAGATGTATGGTCAGATGGACAGAAAGATGTATAGACGGACAGACGGACGGGAAGACGGAAGGACAGGCCGAGAGGGAGATAATTGAAACATGTTTTATGTGCTGTCTCCATCATTATTTATAAGATTTGGGACCGGACGGAAGTGTCCTTCCTGCCAGGCACCCATATTGTTTTGTGCGTGCGTATGTGCGTGTGTGTGTGTGTGTGTGAGCGTTTGAGTATGGGTTTGAGAGAGAGAGAGAGAGAGAGAGATGGGGAGGCCAGGAGCTGTGGAACCTTGAGAGAAAGGTGTGAATTTGTGCTCCCCAGCAGGACACGTCAGAGTCAGATGATGAGGACGAAAAGACGGACACGACAGACTCTGAGGACGACGACGACGAGTCATCTGGCAGCACAGACAGTGATGATGATGACGACGATGAGGACGAGGTGAGGGATGAGAAATTCACTTCACATTCATGGGAAATTGAAGGGAGAACAGGGGGAAAACACTTCATACACCCATGTTCAGCTGATCCGCCCAGGAATTAATATGATGACACAGAAAAGCGCAAATAGCCATTTTCAGCTCCCACGGCAGGCAGTCTGTGCGTTTCCTCCTTGCGGCCTATTTGTACATACCATCGCCATGCTATTACGTGCACGTTACGCCTAAAATGGGTGCAGAACGTTAGTATATCTGGCCCCTAATATCAATGAAGGGTTAAAGTTGCTAGATTGCCAGGCAATGAATAACGTACAGTAAAGTTTAGTGCACCTGGTCTTCATACTATAATGTTCACAGCACCAGTTTTCACTTCCTCCCACATCATTACTATTGAATGCGATGACACTAAGCTTTTTCTAGGTATCCCATACTTCAACCCAATCCCATTTTTCTGTCTCCCCCCCCCCTCCACTTAGTTTTGCACGTTCACATGAGAGGGTATCCCAAATCTCTTTTGGATCCTGCGGAAGGGCTAAGGGGAAGGGCTAGGTACCCCTTAAAAACTATCATTTCCACAAGCTTACTTGAAGCTAAGGGGGTTATGAGAGATACCCAACAAACACCGCTCACACCAGAAAAAACAGCACATAAAAATTAACAAGGATTCTAAAATTAAAACGATCATTGTTTTATGTTGCAATTGTGATTTTGCAACAAGGTTAACAGTACATCATTATTGCCGATTTGCAGGGACACACATTTTACATATCCATGTCTAATGCCCCACACATTGACAGCATACCATGTCTGAAATGGAACTAATGTCCAGCAGCAGCAAACTTTTTTACCACTCGTCTGATATGAACGCTGCATAGCCTACTGCTGCCGACTCGTCGCATCTACTACAGGTAGCAACGACTTCTGATGTCAAGTGACTTCCGATGTCAAGATTTGTAAAACATCAAGTTGTGCAACGTTTACAAAGCTTAAACTGTATGTTTGTTTTGTCCCCCATGCCTGTCTCATTCATTCCGACCAGGAGGGACGAGCAAAACATTAGGCACGTTCCACTTCTGTTGAAATAATTCTTGAACAGTTCTGTCCAGAACTGAAAGTGCAACAGTATTTGACAGAAGACCGATGTAGGCTGCTAGTGCCAAATATTAACTTTCAGTTCGGTACGATCTCTTTGTAAATTACGTTTAATTCAAAAGTGTGTCAATCATCCCGGTTCTCCCTTATGGTAGGCTAGTGGTGTCACCAAGGAGAATATTTTCAAGGGACAAAGGCGAGGAGTAAGATGAAGGGGTAGGGGCAAGGGAAGTGGTAAGACGGAGTAATGGGATTGGGCCTTTGTGTAGTACCGGGTCATTGACATAGCAGTGTCCTGACCGGTAATTAGAAAGTCAGTGTTGTAATATGTTTGTTGTTTGGTCAGAACGACGAGGAGGACGATGAGGAGGACGACGAAGACGAGGACGGGTCAGACGCCACCAGCAGCTCATCCTCGGAGGACAGCAGTGACTCGGACTCGGACTGAAACCCCGCGCCCAGCCCCCCCTTCGCAAAGGGAAGGGAAGGGGAGGGGCAGTGCAGGACACGCCCCTCTCGATCAAGGCCCCTTCATGCCACCACGGCATGTGGGAGAGCTGTGGCTGTGACCTCTCCACAGTGGCTGGAGTGTAGCCCCTGCGTCCACCGCCGCCATAGAGCCAGCAGCAGCAGAGGAGGTGAAACAGCAAGTGGGCTTCTAGGGGTGTGGGGGGGAGAACGGCTCTCTGCCTCCTGGAACCCAAGAGACTTTTACTCAACTGGACAACTTCTGATGTTGTTTTTGTTTTTGTTTTTTCCTTTTAAGGAGCTGTGTTACTTGTGTGTTGAATGCAATGTTTTTTATGGCCTTTATATAGGTGTTATTAAAAGCTACGTTGCTTGTTTATTTTTTTAAAACCTGAAAAGGAAAGAATGAAGCTAATTGCTGGGTTTTGAATTTTTTGTGGGAAAGTTTGAATGCGTCTGGTAGGTGCTGATAAGGTTTTTGGAGATGGACTGTAAAATTGAGACTAGACCAGCTGCCTGTGTACATCCTAACCAGATGTGACGAAGAAGAGGGCTATGTTTAGCAGCCCTGGTTTTGATCATTCTCTGGTCAGATCCACAATAAATGCACTTTTTCCCCTCTTGTATTACTTTCTCGGTCTGTTGTGTGGTTTTTTATGCTGCCCGGAAAGCTTCTTACCTATTCCTTAACCCTCCTGTTGTGTTCGTTTCATATTTAATGGTTTTGTGTCCCCACTGCATTATAGCTTGTTATAAATCCATAGTAACACATATATTATAATCTAATGTTGTGATTGTCCTTTGCATCAACTTATTCTCTATTGGATATCACCGGTTTTGAACTTCCATTTGCTATTTATGGCCTGCAGGCCTCATTGACCTGAGCTCATGCAAGTCAGAAAGGGGAAGGTCCTATTGGGGAAAGGTTCCAGTGGGGGCTGGCGTAGAAGCAAAGAGGGGGAGGGTGTGTTTTAATGTACAGACGCACACATACTGTCCATGTGATCAATAGGTATGTGCATGGACTCAATGTTATACATTGGCCATTTTCTCACCCAATCATTTCTAATGGCCGGGAATACAAAACGGTTTTCTAAAGTTCAAATAAAATTCATTGTTATGAAAATGTGTTTTGTGTTCAGAAAGTGTGTTAACAAAGTCATGGAACTTCGTGGTAGTCAGAATAACAATATTTTGGAGAGAAAGTCACATTTGACCGCAAACACAACAGGAGGATTAAACATCATGTGCGCAATGGGTATCTCCATTTGCACTTAATTAAGACAGAATGCTATACCACCAACTGAAGAGTTCATGTGATGTTGTGCACTTAATGATCTCATTATAAATGTAACCTGTGGTATCTAGGCCCTTCCGTGGTTTCCCCACACCGTTACAGTGGCTGAGTTTCCCCAGCTGCTGTGCTATTCCCGCTCCGCTCCCCTCCGATCCTGTCCACTGTAAGCCCCCCCCTCGACTCCCTGTGGCCCACATGGTTGATTTCGCTTCCTGTCCGCACTGCTGATCTTTTCACCAGTTCCAGATGAGAAATCAATGCCCTCACCTCAGGCATGTCGAGCAACGGGTATTCGATTCGCAGCTGATGTAGGCAACTCTTTTTTGGATTGAGCAAAATGAGTGAAGCATGGTACATTCTGCAAACCCATATCTGAACAGTTTACGTCTTTCCGAATTTCTGGAAGTGTTACAACAGGAAAAAACTGCTGCGGTCTCGGTAAGTTATTAGGCGTGGCTTTCGCAGTGTTCAGTGTATCTGGATTGCATATTCTGACAATGTCCGAGATACATTTTTTTTTTATTTTCCACCATAATATGCTTTGTAAGGATGAGCATTGTAGCCAAGATCTTGTAAACCCTGTTCAGTGGTCGTGCTCAGATTTATTACCTCTGGCCATTTGGTAGATTTTGCCAAAAGTTCATCCTTTTGGAAAACATGGTATTTTCAAGGTCTTTTCAGAAAAGTAGAAAAGTGCAAACCGTTGAGTAGCCTAAATGTTTACACTGAAATGCAGTTCCCGGTTTTGCGAATGAGATTAACTTTTATGTTGTCTAAAATAGATTTTGTACCCACAGTCATGAGGTCCTCTTCATCGCGATTATCGAGTTTTTCTTCAAGGGACTCTCTTTGGAATCGGTGAGTTGCAATTTTGGGAATCTTATATTTTACTTCAGCATACAACTGATTTTGACTGTAAAGAGAGCACTTTTGAACAGTCTGACAACTAGGACTCGCAATGACGAGACGGAAAAAGCGCACGTCAAAGTCCAAGTCTTCCAGGTCACGCAGTGGTTGTAGTAGGCTATGTATGTCCAGTCTATTTCCAAATGGCCACATAGCGGTATCCTATTGATCTAATTTGTAGCACCATTTAAGTCTGTTGTCTCAAAGCAGACTTGCGCAATTTTTAATTTTTTTTTTAAATGATAATAATTTAAGCAAATGCCAATAACCCACATCTAACCTAAAAGCCCTATGTATTTACAGTATACGACTAATTGAGATAGGGTGGTTGGAAAACCGTTAGAAACATGGAGTCTGTTTACTGACTTGTGTCAATCACACAGCAAACTTGCCAAAGGCTATGGGATTCGTGCATTTGGAGAGTCTGTCTATTCACTGAACTGTGCATTTCTGTGCACCTAACTTAAATTCGAAATTAATATGTATGAGTTTATGCATTGTGTGTTGAAGCATGCGCAGACCTCTTCCTTGTTTATCCTCGTCATCAATTGTGGGAGGGGATGAGTTTGCGTGCGTGCGCTGGTGTCAGAAAGCAGAGACCATCAGGACGAAGGAAAAATCGGAGGAGAGAAAGGGAAAACTGAGAATGAAACGGCCATCGTTGGAGTTGGAATCATCCTTTATCTAAAGGGATTGCATTTCGTTCCTCAAACAATGCAAAATATACATAGGGAAATGGAATGAAAATATTTTCGTGCAGTTTAAGCGCTTATCTTGAGCTGTATTAGGCAAAGCAAGTGGGCAGGAGATATCGTTGTTATTTAGATGCGAGTGCCCAATTAAATCAAGAAAAGGAGGGAGCTCTTGTCTATTGCTCATAGGGACCTTGGGTTCAGTGAACAAAACTGCATTGCTTCTGTAGATCGTTGGTGATCATTGTCATTCACGCTCGTCTGAAGAAGGACACATTCGGCTCATTTTCCTTCTGTGATTAATGGTGTTGCTTCTGTGAATTTCCTTCATCTATTGTGCTGGGCGATAATTTGCCAAAGGATGCCGGATCAGATATCGGTGTCCGAGTTTCTCTCGGAGACAACGGAGGATTACAACTCCCCCACTACATCAAGCTTCACCACCCGATTGCAGAACTGCCGAAACACGGTCAACGTCCTGGAAGAGGTAAGGCCGCTAAGACCATTCCATCACGGATTTTAGCAAGCAAGTGGGCGTCATGTTCAAGACAGACCGACAGTAGTACGGATACACATACTCACATATGCATGGATACACTAAACAAACGGTTTCCCCTTTAGAGTAAGAAGCCTGCTGCCTCCGCTGCTTATGAACTTTATGGTTATCCTCTCCCAGCTCTCAATGCGTCCGCGCTTGGGTTCCCCACGGCCGTATAGCTAGCTAGCTATCTGGACAGATATTCATAGGACACTGATAAATGGTCGGTATGCGGAAGGATCCCAGTGTGAAACACTAAATTTGGGTCTAAACCATAAACCCTCAATGTTTATACTTCAGACTGTTTAGACAATAGTGGCCGGGCTTTCAGACAATAACAGATAACGGTACACCTTGTTTCAGTCCAGTGATGCGTAATGATGACCCTGGAATTTGACTTCGCAACGTCAAAAAGATACAGTCGAATGCGGCACTGGAAACGATCGTTTTCAGCTGTGTTGGCATCCGGTATAGAAATATTTTTTTGTGACGGACTGCAATGAAAAGATAATTCTGTGTTTCTTCATTGACCATTATGAAAAACAAATATTATCGCAGTCTGCAGCCTATCAAGTAGCCTATACTGATCCACTTCCAATGAAGGTATTTTAATATTTGAAATGTTATCCAGGCACAAATATTGTCCATTTGAGAAAAGAAACAACATATTTTCCAACATTAGTAAAGCGTTACAAGGCCCCTGATGCGTCATTTTTACGGTCAGTCTTGGTGAAAGTGTGTTTATCCTATCCTTTCCCCCATGTATGTTAAAGCTCGTGTAATTAGATCCGCAGTTAATTAGTAAATGTAGTGAATGGCATCAAACCCACTGGAACGTAAATGAAGACAGATGGGCTAATGGTTGTCATGACCTAGTTGTCTGTATTATGTTTATTCATGAACATGTTCTTGGGAGTGACAAATCGGCGCGCCACTTCAAGCTGCACACAGGAAAAGGTGCATCATGCTCTGCTTTCAATAAGTACATTTGGTCTCAACATTAAACCAGGATGGATAATGATGTGATGATATGATATAATGACTTTAAGGATTATTTTAATAAAGGTTTCTTTGTCAGTGCTTTTAGTGAAATACAACCCATTTCAGATTAATTTGCAAGATCATGAGTTGATTTGATTGATAGTGTGAATTGTTTCAGTAATTGATTAATTCAATTATGTTAACTGCTCTATGTGTGGCCTGCAGTCCTTTTCGAACTGGAACCTTTGACCTCATCACACTGTTTTGGGTTCTGTAGTGGTCTCAGTAAAGCAATACAGGTGTTTCTCAGGCACCTATAATGCCTTGGTGCATTAGTCTGGTACAGCTCTCTGATTTCAATCTTCCATATCTCCAAAGATTAAAAGTCTGTAATAACCTACATATAATCATGCCGTTATCATTTGGCACTGTTAATACAATGGAAGCAGAGAATGAATTGTTTGGAAGGAGATCAGGTCGTCTGAGATCAGGCTCTTGTGACTGTGTCCACCCCCTCTCTGTCAGAGCGCGTGAAGATCTCTCATGTAGAGTCGTGGCAGCCCCTCTCTGGCCGTGAAGAAGAGCAGAGAGATTTGTGATGGGCTAAGAATAGGCCTGTGTGCTTGTGTCGGCTAATAGGGAGAGGTTATTCTCCAGAGCAGTAGTTCTGGGAGGAATGGGAGAAAGGGAGAGAGAGAGAGGGGGGTGGGGTGGGGTGGGGGGTGGGTGGGGGATTAACCTACTTACGCACAGGCCAGTGCACACCTGACCTTCCACGCAGGATGTCTGCTAAGAAGTGGAGGTGTTTGATTCCCTGTCAGCTTGCCATCATAATGGAGCCAGCTGTGTTCACACTGTATAGCCAGCTCTCAGAAGAGCCAAATGATCTGAATGGATCTAGATGCAGACATTATTTTAGTGCACTCTTGAGTGCATTAGACTCTTTGCCATTTGATGTCACTTGATTATGCAGACGTAAGGGGACTGTGCGTAGACACTGTCTACTAGACAGCTAAGCACATATTGAGATGGGTTGAGGTTGCGGCAGACCTTGTCTTTTGTTGTGAATGTTGATCCAGGAAAGTCTCGAGTGGGATGAGTCATCTTTCATGTCAGTCCTTGCCCTGACAGCCTTTTTTAGATTGGTGTTGTTGGCTTATGACCACACACACAGAGACAGACACACACACACACACACACATACACACACACACAGAAGAGAGCGAGAGACATTGTCACAAGCAAAAGCCCACCACGAAAGACTGTCCCGCAAACCATGTCTAATGATAGCTTGTTTTCAAGCAGTATGTTTCCAACTGTCGTAATATTTTCCCTTGTTTTGCACACGGACGTTCAGTCTGATCTCGGTACGCATTTTCTGAGATGACGTGATCTGTCTCTCGGTCCGAACTCCCCCTGTTAAGTCGGGTCCCTCGATGACATTCTTAGTTCACTTCGCTTAGTCGACTCCACCGCGGCTTTTGGGCTCGGCCGCACGGCAGTCTCCTCCGATCAGTGATTCCCCATCTCTCGCCAGCCTTGCTCTCCTGCCTGCGCACTCCCATGTGAACTTGCCATCCTCACTGACAGGCTCGAACTAGCCCGCATCAACTCCCTCTCTTCTCCAGCCAGCCTGACAGAAAAGCCAGCCCTCCACTCCTCTGCCATATACTCTCATTCACGCACGTACCCACCCACCCACCCACCAGCCTACCCGCCCCCCCCACAGCCCGCCATCCTCACTCTAATCCCGCATTCCAAACACGGCCTCCCTCGCTTGATAATGGTTTCCATGGCACGGCTCTCGTCGTGTCCCCTCTTTGAATATGAAGAACAGATGGCACAGTTGATGTATTGAAGGGCCGTGTTGGTGAGGGCTGCTGCCAGCACGGACGTTTCCACAGAGGCAGAAAGGAGAGAAAAGTATAGTGAGAAAAAAAAGAGAGAGAGAGAGAAAGAGTGAGTGGTAGAGAAAGAAAGCTGGGGAGAAAAAAAAGACTCTCTACCCTTCTTTTCCCTCCCCACCGCACCACCCATTCATTCGTTTACATTCTAGCGCCGGCGTTTTTGTTTGGCTCTTCACAGGCCAGCGGCTGAGACTGACGGTGAGGGGTGTAGAGAGGCCGGCAAGGGGTGTGTGTGTGTGTGTGGAGGGGGGGGGGGGGGGTGAGGAGGGCAGGCCGGGAGGGCTTCTATGTCCTCTTGTGTGCTCCCCGCGCATCCTGCTGTGTTTGCTTTGAGCGCGCTCAGGGGCTGACACAGGAGATTCTCTGTTGTTGTGGGGGGCTGCCTACAGAGGAATGCTGCCAGTGTGCAAAATCGCCCGAGACCGGGGATGGGGGTGGAGAAGGGGGGGGGGCACACACACACCAGGGCCCATGGCTCACGGAGAGCCCAGGGGTGCTGAGGCTGCAGCAAACCTTGCAGACACCATCAGCAGCCTGATTAGCACGGATACAAGTTT
Organism: Sardina pilchardus; assembly: GCF_963854185.1. Classification (NCBI taxonomy): domain Eukaryota; kingdom Metazoa; phylum Chordata; class Actinopteri; order Clupeiformes; family Clupeidae; genus Sardina; species Sardina pilchardus. Next base: position 30,294,786 of record NC_084995.1, on the reverse strand, counting down.
GGTAATAGGTTAGCTGGTCGCTTTTTGGCAACTTTGTTTGCCAATAGCTCCGTGAAAGCTATTCCTTCATTTTTGCAGGGTGTTCTGTCCCGGATCACTATACGGTATTGCATCTAGTTTGAGTGGCCAGTGAGAGCAACAGGTGTGTTTGTCTGTCCGTCACATGGCCATATTTAATCAGAATGAATTTAAAGATGATACCAAAAGTAATTGTTCATAAAATATATATACAGTATATATTTCGAAAAGTGTCAAATTATTGCACAGTGTTGCTATCCAGTAGATTAGAGAAATTAGGAAATCACAATGACTGTTACAGCAAACATAGGATCAGTTTCCTGTACATAGAGAACTGAAAACTTTCATGTAGACATTTTTAGTCAGAGGCTTTTTAAAACACTTCTGTTATAGCGGGACACTTTCTATGCAGTTCACTCACCCTCTTGTTAAAACGCCTAGCTGTGTGTTTTGTCATGTTGTACAGTTCCCGCCAGCATTCCCATTTAAATGGATGTATGAATAGATACAAAACCGCAGACTTCCATTTTAAAGTCTAAAATTCGTACCCTGCGCTCTATCAAAACCACACGATGAAAAGACCTAAAACTGCTGATGCACAACAAAATAATCCTGATCCAAACCTAGCATATGGCAGGTCTTCTATCTTCGTTAATTCCAACTAAAAACACATTCTTAGATGGCATTGTCTCTAAATTCATGCCTAAAGTAATCATCTGCAGTTTTACATGTCTAGGGATAAGAAAACAACCGCCAACCCCCGCCTCAGTCCCAGAGTGAAATGTGAGTTCAGATGGCCTCGCGCTTCCATTTGTCCCTCTGGCTGGACAGGCTGGGCAGTGAGCAGTGGCCTGTGACAGCTGGCAAGCAGAGCTCCCAATTGAGGAGCTGGTGGAAGTGGACAGAAATCTCGGCGTTAATTCAGAGCCTTCTCCATTTTGTTCAGCTGGACTGCTTTTCTGCCACACTTACACACACACACACACTTACACTTACACTCACACACACACACACACACACACACACACACACACACTCACACACTCACACTCACACTCACACTCACACACACACTCACACGCACTAAGACTTAAAAAGTGCTTGTCAGTCATTTAGCACCACTTAGAACCACAGCAACTCTGAAAGCTTGTGTGAGTGGATTGGTGTATTGATGCACCTTGTCTAGACTGGACGCAGTTAATGGAACAGCGCTCTAAAAGCTACAGGAAGGATGACACCGGTGCTCCTGTCCGTGTGTCTGTCAGGTGGACAGACAAGACAAACTACTGTGCATCTGTTAGAGTCAAAATGGCCTTTGGTGTTGCAACCTTCAGATGAAAAAATGTACTGTAGTAATGTGTGGCTATGGATTGTGGCAGCAGATGACATGTTTTTCTCTCTCCCTCCCTCTCTCTCTCTCCCCCCCCCCCCCCTCTCTCTCTCTATCTGTGTGATGGGAGGGTGAGCTCATCGTGTTATTTACATGGATAATTCCCCCTGAACTGGAAAGAGTAGCCCTGTTTTTAATGGGCTTTTGGCAAGACTGGCCTCGCGGCCATTGGGGATACCACAGTGCCTCCCCCATCACATTCACTTACTCCCTCCCTTATACCCCAATAACACACACATGCACGCACGCACACACACACACACACACACACAAACACACACGCACACACACACGCACACACACGCACACACACACACACACACACACACACACACACACTCAGCATGCATGTTAAGTCTGTCTGGCAGGGTCCCCCTTGCTCTGCCCATCGGAGTGGTGATGAATCGCCGTGGTGACCTGGTGTGACAGGACTGATCTGGAGTGGCTGCTGGGTGGCCAGATGGGAAACTGGAGGATTTACCTCCAAACATTTGTTTTCCTGCCACGCTCACGATGTGTCATTGAGGTCAGAGCTGTATATTTGTAATCAGCCCCAAGCACCGGCCATGTTCACATTGTTTGTACAAAGGACGTGGCAGTGTGATTTTATTCATTTAGTATATCTGTCATTCAGGCATTTTTTATGCGGCGTAAATGAACACAAATATTGTCATGAGAGACACTTATTGTATTAAAATCCCAGTTTATTAGGATTGTATCTATCGAGTCACGTTCACAGCCCTGTCACCATCTCTCTCCCTGCGTGATAAAAACATGGCGGCTCTAGCGCTGCGTCTGGGGAGCTGTGCGGTGGCATCCCTGCTCGGCCGGCGAGGATCTGCCCGGGACCTCTCTGGCCTCTTTGTCAGCACAAAACTGGCGTGTAGAGCCACACACACACACACATAACTCACAATCGCCCGGCTTGTCATTTTGTTTCTCTTTTTTTCCCCCTTTAGCTCTTCCTTTCGTTCTTGCTTTTTTTCCCTCCCCTCTCTGCTGTGTCTTTGTCTGGGGGAGTGTGTGTGTTCTGTGTGTGTGTGTGTGTGTGTGTGGCTGGTGTGATGACGTGGTGGCGGGCGGGTAGGCGTACGGGAGAGAGCGCGCGGCGGTCCCAGCCTGGCCCTGCGTGGCTCAGCTGCATTGTTCCGCGGCGCTAGCAGCAGCAGCAGCGGCTCCAGGAGAAGACAGCCTGCGGTGTCTCCCGTACTCACGGTGAGGTCACCTCCCTCCCTCCCTCCCTCTTTTGCTGCTGCTGCTGCTGCTGCTGCTGCTTTGTCCCCTGGCTTGTGTGGCGAGCGGGCGCTGCGGAGTGGAGCCGAGTGCCCGGGCTGCCCGCGGCCCTCGCCGCCCTGCTGGCGCTGCAGCGGCGGCTGCCGTAATGACGGAGCGTTCCGTGCCAGCGGCCCAGCTCAGCTGGCGCAGCGCGGTGAGGCGAGCGGCACCAAGGTCACGGGTGTCAGGTCTCTCTGGACACATCCGCACTGGCACCTATTTAATTTCACTGCGCTGTCAAATTATTGCACAGTGTTGCTATCCAGTAGATTAGAGAAATTAGGAAATCACAATGACTGTTACAGCAAACATAGGATCAGTTTCCTGTACATAGAGAACTGAAAACTTCTGATGAAGGACTTGCGCTTCATCAGATCGTGAGAGTTTATGTTTCGTTGGGGCATTAAATGGTGTTAAAATGATGCTGTGTGATTGTAATACAGCAGTGGTGTAATAAAAAAATAATAACACAGAGGTTAATGACACAGAGCTGTTGTCATGTGTGTACAGTATTCAACAACATATTTTTCTACCACCTGTTATTATGGCTTATGATTACTGTGTAATTATAAGGGCATCACTGTGTAATTATAAGTGGCATAAGTGTAGAGGAACACGTTTAGACGTGCAGTATTGCATTTTATCTTATGCAAATATATCTTGCCCATAATTTACATAACTGTCTTGTCTGCAGTATGTTGGTCAGTTATTCATTGAGTCCAGATTTCTATCATTATTCTATCACACATTATTTCTTTAAGTCAGTATGAGAACAACATAATGAAATAGGACATTGGACACAAGAATGTCAGTTCTTCCTTTGACCACTTCTTTGAGGAATCCTTTTGAAAGGTTCTGTCATTTGAATGGAAGTGAGTTACGAGGGCCGGAGGAGTCTTATTGGTGCGTGGAAGTGAGTTCTGAGGGGCCGAGGAGTCCTATTGGTGCGCATTTCCAGTGGAATGTTCCGGTCTCCACCCTTGTCCTTGGCGTGGCTTGTGCGTAGTCGTGTGCGGGTCACGGGTTTGGACAGAGGAGATCCCGCCGCAGTCCCACCACCAGGCCACTGCAGACGGCTGACAAGCCCGTAGCCTGCTATCCTCCGCCCTCTCCTCCCTCCATCCCTCCCTCCCTTCCTCCCTCTCTCCCTCCTTCCTTCCCTCCATCCTCGGGCACTCAAGTGTTTCAGTGCACTCTCAGGGGGACAGCTGTCCTAAAAACAGCCACTAAGCTTTATAACAGCTTATCTCCCATTGATTTCTTTTAAAGGCTAGGCAGAGCTGCTGGAGCGGACGTGGGGAGCTTTCGCATTCTTGCGGCCCTTTTTTTGCTAGGAATGTCATGCGATAGAGTAGTGCGTGTTTGTTTTTACAGAGGAAAGGCTGGTGGAGGGTGATGGAGTTCATCATACGATTGAATCTCATATGGCAGCAATGATAATATCAGATCTACAGTATATGCGTACGGATCTGCAGGCCTCACTAGAGGGGTGGGATGGGGGGGGGGGGGGCTCTTGTCAGGTTTGCTGGAGTGTTCCATTCACCTGGTATGGTTTTTGGATGCACAGTAGCGCCTGGCCTCTTTTCCAACTCATCTGGAAGTGAGATGCGGAGGCTAAGCCGGGTACAGGACCATGTGTGTCCCTCGCTCGGTGCTACGGGAGCCTGCCCACCTGGGCTCCCCTCTCTGGTCTGCCAGTGTTTGTGTGTTTGCACACGTGCACTTGTGGCCCCCCCGGGTTGAGTGCGACCCAGACCCCGTCAACTAGTCAGAGGGGGACTAAACAGCAATAGCACACATTCTGTTCTCCGGAGGGTCAGAAATATAGCCGCCGTCATGGTTACAGCGCAAACACAGAGCAGGACTCTCGGCGGCCCGCTCTCGCCATGCGCCCGTCTCGTGAGCTCACGTCCAAGAAGGTGATTTTCATCTGGGCTTCGACTGAAACGCTGCGGAGCTGTAACGTTTTTCAAAGATTTTTGAAAGAATTATACACCCCCCCCCCCCCAACACACACACACACACACACACACACACACTCTCCTGTCGGCCTTAAGTCATTCTGACAGAGCGATCCGCATGAAGGCCGCTCCTGGCCTCCTGGCCGCGTTCCACCGCTGCTCCGTGGCTCCTGGGCCGTGCCCATCAGCGGCAGTGTATAGCCCTGCCTCAACATCTGACTCATAAAACCCATGAAAACCTGGCCTCAGCACTTTTCTCTGGGTAATACACTCCGCTTTCCCCTGCGCACCAGTAAAGTGGGCCTTTTTGAACTTGGCAAAAACAGAGCGAAAGAAAGAGAGAGAGAGAGAGAGAGAGAGAGAGTTAGAGAGAGAGAGACAGAGAGAGAGAGAGACAGAGAGTTAGAGAGAGAGAGAGAAAGAGTTACAGAGAGTGAGAGAGAGGGTTGTAATCCCAGAAGGGTTTAGTGTTTCTCCACAATGATAGCTGGGCCCAGTGCGCTTGCGACCTAAATATTTGTTAAGCAGTGTGCTTTTGCTCCTGGTGGATCCGTTGGCTTTCGAGTAAAAACCCCTCTGCGTCTGTTGGTCACTCGCAGTGTTCATTTTTAGCCACGGCCATTGTTGGGCTAGGCAGCGGGAGTCTGAAAAACCAAGTGAATGTTTTTAAGGAGATGAGGCTTCTGAAAGGTTTTGTGTGTGTGTGTATATGTGTGTGCGTTTGGTGTGTTTGTCAGTGAGTGTGTGTGAGAGAGAGTGTATGTGTGCGTGTGTGTGTGTGTGTGTGTGTGTGTGTGTGTGTGTGTGTGTGTTTGCCAGCCCAAATGGAGAACTTGGAGTGAGAGTGCGAGAGCTGTGCGGAGTTTGTGCTATGATGTCATAGGCCTGTGGTGCTAATGAATGTAGCATGTCATGTGTTTTCAATGGAAAACACTGAGTAGGATTTCCTCTGCCAGACATGCATGGCCTTGGTGTGGGTGTGCATGCATGCAAGTGTGTGTGTGTGTGTGTGTGTGTGTGTGTGTGGTGTGTGTGCGTGTGCGTGTGTGTGTAGGAGCCTGTGTACGTTCCTAAGAGTATGAATGTCCTTGGTTGAAGGGGATCTGGCTGAGAGCGCTGATCAAAATAGCAGAGTCAGAGCTTGGGGTCTGTTACAGCTGCAGTGGACTGTAGATACACACACAGAGGATACACTGTAGGTACACACACACACACACACACACACACAGAGAGAGAACACACTGTAGATACACACACACACACACACACACACACACACACACACACACACACACACACACACACAGAACACACTGTAGGTACAAAAACACACACAGAACTCACTGAAGGTACACACAGAAGGTAGGAGAGTGAGTCATGGGATCCCTGCAGAGCAGCGTCCTTAAGACGTTGAAGGATATCGGGAATATCTGGAGTATTACAATAATAACATACTATACTGAGATGTGCTCAGTGGCTGTACACCTATTATCACACAGAAATGTCGATTTGTAGATAAATGCATTTCTAAACATGATAATGTATACAGTATGTTGGCATGTTTCATACATATTTATGCTAGATGTATTGCCTTTTGCGTCTGATTTGGTAACACGTGTATATGATAAACAACATATTGGAATAGTTAGACCAGGTGTTGTTATTGTAGAAGCCTAGCAGTGGGGGAGGCTCAGTTCTCCCGACTCCATGCAGTGTAATACAGAAATAAATATAGCAATACTAGATTACTTCATTTGTTCCTTCAAGCCCCAGTCCACTCTAGCATGGGATGAAGGCAGCTCATCTGTGCCCTAGAATCCATAGGCCACAGATGACAGTTAATCTCCCAGCAGATCAGGGCTGTGCTGATAAATTACACGGGCTCAAGCCGAGGTATATCAAATCCATGCACCATCTCTTATTTTCTCCCGAACAGTCAATCTATGTGCAGAGCAGGCTGTGTGATTTAGCGATCATGCGCAGGACAGATGACCGTGTCAGGCCCCGAGAGAGCTAGCGCTGCCCATCACGCTCTCCTCTCCTCTCCGCTCCCCTGGCCCACATCACACCTCTGAGAGGTGCCCAACTGACCGCTCCTATAAAAACACTGTTTGTCACCAGAGTGCCTCCCTCTAAAGGTCAGCAGTTTTTCCACCAGTATAAAATAACTGCTTGTCTCATCCATCATTTGTGTTAGATGGGGGTATTACGGGCAGACATAAGACTTTGAGACTGCATACGTACGCTGCTGCTGCTGCTGCCAACGGCACCATGACAGTCACGTGCGTGTGTTTTCTCTCCTACGCCTGACGTCTGCATCCTCTGCATTCTGCTCATACTGCACCATCAAGCTGGCAGCAGATTATCACAAATGGCACAACCCTACATACCAACCCTACATACAGTATCTACAGCTGCATTAGGGCCAGTTTGCCATCTTCACTCACCTATTAAAGCAGGATGATTCCTTATTTTACCAAATTTGCTGGTACTCATTAGAGGGTTGAAATATGCAGAGGTCTTCATGCAGAAAATATTAGCCAATGCACCATATTATGCACATTTGAATGAGGGAGCGCTAATGATGTTTCCCAAGATAAACATTTGGTTTAACGTCATCTAACTAGATACATTCATATTAATATTCAGGCAAGTCTGATAAGCAAGTTAAATTCAAGTTGTTTTTCTGGCGTGTAAGAGATGTGCTGTCGGTTTTGTGCTTAATTACTCAAGATGATTTTCATCATATGAATAAAACGCCACACTTCAGTCATCACTGTGTCGGCATTTAAAGTTGTATTCAGCAATGAGAGTGAAGGTACATTTACTGGATTTAGTACTTGAAGTTTTTCCTTTTCCCCAGACTAATACATTATAAGCTCATGGTCTAAGATAACTGAAAGTGGGACATTTAGTAAATGTAAAAGTAGTTAGTGCTCTCATTTGTTTGTTAGGGACACAGTGTTTTGCAGGGCAAGACTGCTATGATGTGGACCGGTTTGGTTCAGTGTCTGCTGGTGCTCAGTGGAAAATGATTAAAAGGTCTCATTTCCAGAGATGTGCTTTCCACACGGTCACATGACCACAGGTACGCCCACCATTTCATCCGTGTGCTCAGTGGCGATGAGCCTCAGCACCTCGAGGGCTGAGAATCAAAGGGGCGTAAGTGACATTTTGGTCAAAATTGAGTTATTTATATCACCTGAAACCTCTTGATGAGCTCTCTTAGCTGACAAAATTATAGAAATATAGAGTTATTGAACAAAAAACCAAAGGTCTTTAACTGTGAACATATAGAAGCAGTTAGATTTGTTTTGGCTCTCCTGTAAAGTTGGTGAAATGTCAGTTACGCCGCTTTGGTTCTCAGCCCTCGACCTGTCCCTGCTCTACCTGTTGAGTTTCAGGTACGCAGTGCTGCTGGCGCCTGTCACAGGTGACTGGCTGCTGTGCCATCGCATCCTGATAGCTTCAGCGCTGCGCTGCACCTGACCTGTGCTGCGGTCAGCCTGGCGGAGAGAACAGCTGAAGGGCTGGAAAAGAGGTGGACTGGCGAGTGGAGAGGTGGATCACATGCTCTGGAGCAGCTGCTGACCACACTGTGGGCCCTGCGCCCGCATCACAGCTGCTGTCCAGTCCAAACTCCTCTCATCTCCTCTCTTCTCCTCTCCTCTCCTCCCCCCTTCTCTCCTCTCCTTCCCTCCCCTCCCCTCTGTTCTTCTTTCCTCTCCTCTCCTCTCCTTCCCTCCCCTCCCCTCTCCTCCCCTCCCCTCTTTTCCCTTCCTCTCTCCTCTCCTCCACTGTTCATCTCCTTGTCTTCTCTCCGTCATTCCCCTCGGTGGAGGGTGTGCAGCAGTAGAGAGGCTCTAGCAGTAGGTCAGCTCAAGGCTCCAGCCCTGTAGCAGGAGGAAGGCCACAGACTGAAGAGTGCTCTTTCAGTGCAGTAACCCTGCAGGTCTTACGGCCGCAATAAGTGGTTGACTTGCAGTCTAACTGATTTACATTATAGCCAGCGCTGTCATTCTATAGCTCATCATTGACTCTTCTCCTCCTCTCTGCCTCCAACTCTTTGGCTTTGCCCCTGTCTGTAGTCTGTGCACCCATCCCTCTTAAATCCTCACACTCTTCCCTCGGCTCTTTTGACCCCTCCCTCCCTGTGTCGAGGAGAGAGGGAGGGAGTTGTGGAAAGTGCTTCTGTTTTCTTAACCTGCCCATCTCCCCCCCCCCTCTCTCTCTCCCCCTCTCTCTCTCTCTCTTGTTATTCCATCTGCATGTGTCAGCAGCTGCCACCTCACACTTCCAGATGATGACCCGCTTCTACTCAGCGTCACCTTGGCAACCAAGACTGCCTGCCCAAGCACAACCAGCGTTGTTTGTGATGGCTAATTCTTCCCCTCCTTTCTTTGCGTGTTCTATATATAAACATAATCATATATGCGTAAGGTCGACTGTAGATCAGAACTAAAATGATGCTCAGAGCCGAAGCCAGCCCTCTATGGCAGGGGAAGAGGAGGAGACCTGGTGAGGGGGACTGGGACTGGGACAGACCCCTGCAGCACGAGCACACACTCTCCTCAGTGCAGGGCTGCTGCTGAGGATGCTGCTGAGAGAGGGAACTCTGGGGATTTGGGTGCAGTGTGTGGAAAGTGTGGCCCCGAGCGCAGTGTTCCTCACTAATCGACTTTGAAGGGTTCCTTTGAGGACGCCATTCAGCAGAATTATTTTGGGATGCATTTTGGAAGCAGAAGACTGTGTGTGTGAGTGTGTGCGTGCGTGCGTGCGTGCGTGCGTGCGTGTGAGTGTGTGTGCGCGTTTGTGCCTGTGTGCCTGAGTATTGCATTGCTCGTGTGTTGTTATCAGCAAGCATGATGATAGTGTGATAAAACTATATGTGATTGCGCTTGCATTATTATAACTAGGAAAGATCAGTTATGTGGTCCAGTTCCGTAGTAATCTTCCTACCATCTGAGCTCCTGGACAGATGAGTTCCCTCACAGACAGACTCCAGAGAGCACCCTCCTCCAACGGAAATTCTGTTGCTAGGCAGTGTTGAAGAGCTGTCAGTGGTAGAGCAGAGTAGCCCTAACACACACACACACACACACACTTACATGTACACACCCTTGAGTCGGCAGTGGTGAGTCAGGGCCCTCGGGTCACATCAGGAGCAGTGGCTCTGTCCTTCTGTAGCCTTATGAGACGGGAGGGAACCACTGCTGCTGGGGACGACCTCCGCACTGAGAACAAATCAACACCGCCCAGATCTAATCAGAACAACACCCCTCCTTCTCACACATTAACATCTTAACTCGTTAACATTTCTGCTTGTTATTTACACTTGTGATGTGTAAGATAGTTTTACTGTTGGTATGTAATGTACATGTAATCTATCTACAGCTTGGTAGATGTGGGTTAACAGTATGCCTTGAAGAAGGATATCACTGTGCCTCCTTTTTATTTTAAGTGTAAATTTGGAATGTGAATGTCTTATTGTAAAATGATTTATTTTTCGCTAAACGTTAGTGATTCTCCTGAGAGGACAAATCTCCTTTAAAAGCTTCATCTTTAACACACACACACACACAAAAAAAATGTTTTTAGTTTTACAACCTCACAGCCCATCTGGGGCTTAAAGTCCCGGCCAACGGTTGTCTCTTTTGAGCCTCCTGTTGCTATGGTTACGGCGAGACGAGCCAGCGGAGTTGCCAGCGTTGGTCTCCCTCCCTCCCTCCGCGTGGCTCTCAATGGAAAAGGCTCTCACTTGAATGGAAGAACACTGGACGCCCCATGAGCTGACCTCTCTGTGCTTCCTCCCCTCCCCTGTGTCTGTTCCAGGTGCTGGATCAGGATCGCACCGCTCTGCAGAAGGTCAAGAAGTCCGTCAAAGCCATCTACAACTCGGGTCAAGGTAAGAGCCAGCACTCACCTTTGTGTCGTGTCGTGGCGAGCTCTCGCCCAGCAAGCCAACAGTCTCTAATCGAAGCCGTCTGTAATATCACTCTACGTCCCGTCCCGTAAGGAGGTTCTCTTGAATCACATGATGTTAGAGATGGTATTCAATGCTCTGCTGAGCAGTGGAGGAAACCCCCTCCTTGCCAACCACCCACCCCCCCACCCCCCCAACACACACACACACACTCACACACACACACACACACACACAATCCGCGCCTCTGCCTTCTGTGGCTGTCTGCGCTTGTGGCCCCAGGCCATGGGGGTCACTTGACATGATAGAGCGGGGCATGTGCAGTGCTGAAGGTCAGTGGCCTATCAGAAGGCATAACTCAGTGCAGTGCAGGAGGAAGGGAGCAGGAGCAGGAGCGGGCCGGATCTGCACCCGCGTGTGTCTCATATCTCCAAATATATCTGCAGTCATTTGCCACGTCAGATTAGCATTTCCTGTTCTTCTTTCTGTAACAAATAAGACTAAATATGGAATAACAACACGTTGTGCCCTGCCACTCAGTTGGCAATGGGTTTATGCAGGGTATCAGACGAACTCTTTTTTATTTTGCGTGCAGTTTGGAAGTTCTTTTCTGCCACGTGAGGTCTTGGTCCTCCAGCTGCCGTGACGCTGACTGCTGGCAGCGCCGGGGCCCCTTGGCCGTGTCCAGAGGGTGGGGATGGCCTTGGGCCTGCGTCTCCTCGGGGAGCTCATGACTCATGCGCGTGACGCCCACGGCTGGCCAGTCAGCGTGCCAGAGGCTGGAGCCTGCAGAGCTGACCGCGGTGAACTCTTCAGGCCAAATTCCCCCACTCAGGCCCTGGACAAGGGCACTGGACCTGAATCATCCGTGTTTGGGCTGGGCTTGGGAATATCGACCCGCTTTGGCAAATTGACCTGGTTTGGGCCAATTGACCTAGTTTGGTCCATTTATACTGTGTGAGGCCCCACATATGTTTACATTTGATCTCAGCATGAACTGATGGGACTTTGATATAGTTTGCTCATGTCCAGAATGTTTGAGTTTACTTTCTTTTACACTCCAGACTCTGCATGTTATGTGTGTGATGTTGTTTCTAAAACTAAGTCAGCTTTCTGCTGTTTTTGCGTTGCGTCTGAGCGGCACTGTCAGTTTTATTGGTTTGACCTCAGCTTGACCTTAGAAGCCCCTGGAGGGCTGGGAAGGGTGACCCCTTATTGATCCCCTTAAGTTACGAGCCATCGCAGCAGTGGCCCCCAGGGACCAGGCCTCTCTGTTACCGGATCATGTGATGAAGTGAGGATCCCGTCTTCTACTCCATACAGCCAACCACAGTCCTGAGGCTTGAGTTAAAGGAACATTTTCTCGAGGTCACAGAGTACGAAGAAGAAAAACAGAAAAAAAAAATGGTGCTACCTAGCTCGAGCTGCTGCAGTTAACAGCGGGTAGTCAACCAGGCAGCCACAGTGCTACATTACAAGGGCATAACTTTAAAAGACAGAACAGATCATCTGCATTTAGCCAGCAATTTTCCGTTTTCAAAGTCAGTATGCAAATTAGACCGGATGGCCTGAGTGTTGGTGGGTGCTTGGTTGTAGGGGGCAGTCCTTGTGTCAGACGTCACCCTATCCTTGTGCCATGATCCCAGCTCAGTGGACATTAAAGAAGCGCGCTAATCATCATGAGCCCTAATTGGCTTGTGATGTGGATCCTCTGACATTTGGCAAGGGCCTACTGTACATGTCAAGCACATAGCTGGGTGATATGAAGACATTAATGAATGGACATGCACTGTAACTAATGAGGCTGTTGTACACTGTATGTTTAAATAGCCTGACCAGTGAGGGGTGAAATCCTTCAAGATGAATTTGTTGAGGACATTATGCCTGTGCTCTGATTGGTCACAAAGAGGCACATTTTCTTGCTGCATGATGGAAGGAGATGTGTTGAACGTAGGACAAGAGGATTCTCTCAGTTCTCTCAGTTCTCTCTCTCTCTCTTTAGTGTGGGAGCTGCTCTCTCTCTCTGTCTCTCCTTTCTTCTCCTCTTGTCTCATCTTGTCTTCAGTCATCTCCACCCACTAAAGGGATGACCTAATAGTGTCATTTTGCCAGGGGATTCAGTCCCGGGAAAAAGAAGGGGAGAGAGAGAGAGAAAGAGAGGGGAAGGTGGAGAGAGAGTGAAAGAGAGGGGAAGGTAGAGAGAGAGTGAGAGAGTGAAAGAGAGGGGAAAGTGGAGAGATGCAGAGAGAGAGTGCAAAAGAGGGGAAGGTAGAGAAAGTGCAAGAGAGGGGAGGGTGGAGAGATGGAGAGAGAGAGTGCAAAAGAGGGGAAGGTGGAGAGAGGAAGGGAATGAGTTCCAGATGAGAGCTCTGTGGGGATGAGGAGAAGGAGAGAGACTCCTCTCCACTGCACCAGTCTCCAGCTGCCAGAGGACCAACTGCAGTGCCACTCCAGGCCTGTTCCTCTCCGCACCCTGCTGCCCTGTTCTACCTGCCCGCCCGCCCGCCCGCCTGCCCGCCCTCCCGCCCGCTCCGCCCGCCCGCCCTCCTGCCCGCCTGTGGAGAGTGTCCTCTCCTGGTGCTTCCTGCTCCCTCTAAGTCACACCAGGGCCATTTTTAGCTCTGCTTTCCAATCTAGCCTGACACAGTTTTCACTGCCTCTCTCTCCCCATTTGCTGGTGACTGGTGGTTTCATCTCTCTCTCTCTCTCTCCCTCTTTCTCTGTCTCTTTCTCTCCCGCTTTCTCTCTCTCTCTCTCTTTCTCCCTCTTTCTCTTTCTCTCTCGCTTCATCTCTCTTTCACACAGTCTGTGAGACTTCCATCTGTGCTGTTGCAGAGGAGGGGGGGGGGTGTGAGAGTGGAGAGCATGAATGGAGCTCTCGGGTGGAGAGGAGAGGAGAAGCGCAGTTCTGCCGCTCCCACGGGGGGTGAACATTAAGGGCTTTGCGGCTCACGCTCTCTCGCTCGCACTCCCGCTCTGCTTCCCGCATGATGGAACTCATGCCGGATTGCTGCACCAATTTGGGGCATTACAAAGGAATCCCAGAATTCTCGCTTCCCAAGTCCTCCGACTCTCTCGGGTGGATTATGGCTGAGTTGGGATTTGAGCGTGAGACGGTCGGGGTGTGGGAGAGAGCGCGGTGTTGTGGGAGGTTCTCTTCATGTCCATGATCACAGCACACTAGTCCTGGATTGTGGTTCTTTTGTTAACCTCTAGTCAGGTTCAGTTGCAGCAGTTGTCAGCTTCTTTTAAAAAAATATTTCAAAAACGGCAAACTCTTTCTGTAGTTCTTAATCTTATCCATACTCTCTCTGTCTCTGTCTCTGTCTCTGTCTCTCTCTCTCTCTCTCTCTCTCTCTCTCTCTCTCGCTGTTGTCTTTTGTCTTTGTTTTGTTTGGTCTTTCCCTGTCTGACATAGCCACTCATGCAACAACTGGCAGAGTAACAAACACCACAACACATCATTTTGTATATTTATAGCAGTATCTTGAATATAATTTTCTGAAAGGCATTTTAAGTAAAGTCCCAAAAAAGAGACTTCCCACAAAGCGTGACCCCACTAAACCCTGCTCCTGTTTCCTCCCCCCAGACCACGTGCAGAATGAGGAGAACTACAGCCAGGCGCTGGACCGGTTCGGCAGCAACTTCATCAGCCGGGACAGCTCGGACCTGGGCACGGCCTTCATCAAGTTCTCCGGCCTCATCAAGGAGCTGGCCGCACTGCTCAAGAACCTGGTGAGTGCCGCGCGCGCTGAAGCAGTGGAGCGGCGGTGGACGGTGATGCCACCTCATCTCTGAGAGACCTTTTGTGCTGTCTGTGTACTGCATGTTAGTCAAAGTCCAGTCATTGGGCAGTTCCTTGACCCTGTCCATGTAGTGTAGTTATTAGCACTCGGTGTGGTGTGTCTTTGCCCCACTGCCCTTCTCTCTTGGTCGGTCCTTGGTGGGTTGTTATTATGGAGATTGTTTTGGACATTGTTGTCCCGCCCTTGTCAACAGCCTGTCAAGTCCATGCCAGTCAGAGCACTGGGAGACGGCCAATGCTCCCAGTCACTACAGCTGAACACAGACTAGCCAAGCTAGTGGTGGCAGTGTTGAACAAAAATGAAAGGGGACGCTCCATCTAGTCTATTCACTATTATCAAGGATTAGCAGATTTGTTTTTGTTTTTTTTGCCAAATTGTTTACAGGAGGGTCGGGAATGATATCTCTCCTCATCTGGAGTTGTGAGTCCAGCGGAGTGGTGTTGGGAAGTGGTGTGGCTCCATTAAGGTGGAGCACAGTGCTGAGAAGGCTAGATATAGCCATTAGCATAGATAGCCATTAGCGTAGTCGTCTAGGAATTGATCCAGGGGGATGGACAGAAAGGCCTTGCACGCACTCACATAGTCCCACAGTCCCACACACTCACACACACACACACACACACACACACACACACACACAGATACACACACGGTGGGTTTCTGCTGACACTAATGAGGTTCAAGCTTTCACATGAATTCTCAGATACAAAAACATGCACATGCACACACACACACACACACACACACACACACACACACACACACACAAGAAGTCAAAGGAGAGGGGGCTTTCATAATGTTCTGATGTCTTCCTGTTTCTCCACAGCTCCAGAGTCTGAGCCACAATGTGATCTTCACCCTGGACTCTCTGCTGAAAGGGGACCTGAAGGGCGTCAAAGGGGTAAGACTCAGAGGACCCACACTGCCCTGTGCTGCATCACCCAGTCCTGTGC
Organism: Sardina pilchardus; assembly: GCF_963854185.1. Taxonomy (NCBI): domain Eukaryota; kingdom Metazoa; phylum Chordata; class Actinopteri; order Clupeiformes; family Clupeidae; genus Sardina; species Sardina pilchardus. The sequence goes on along the minus strand of NC_084995.1, from coordinate 30,279,460 downwards.
TGCCCTGTGCTCGGCCGTGCTGCCCTGTGCTGCCCTGTGCTGCCCTATCCTGCCCTATCATGTGCGCCGCTATCGGATAATTGGATCGCGCCCCATTCGGTACACAAGCGATCACTCCCCCGACTGTGAAAACACACTCCCGCTGGACGGAGTACCAGCACTGTAAATCTCAGGGGAGCTACACGAGGTCGTCCATTATTTCCCCTACAGTCACCCCCGCCCACTCATCACCCCCCCCAACCCCCTCCACCCCCCTCCGAGCGTCTGTAATCCTGCAGGCGGATGTAAGGAGATGGAGGCTTGTCCATTACTCTGGCACTTCCTCTGTGAAGGACCTGACGGCGCTGAACAGCTGCTGGCACACCAGCCCCACTCAGTCAGCAGGGAAGAAACATCTCTCTCTGTCTCTCTCTCTCTCTCTCTCTCTCTCTCTCACTCTCTCTCTCTCTCTCTCTCTCTCTTTCTCTAGCTTTCTCTCCCTGTATTTTTCTCTATCCCCACTTCCTTCTCTCTATTCCATCTACCCTTTTCTCTCTCCCTCTCACACACTCTCTCTCTCTCTCTTTCTCTATCTCTCACACTCTCTCTCTCTCTCTCTCTCTCTTTCTCTAGCTTTCTCTCCCTGTATTTTTCTCTATCCCCACTTCCTTCTCTCTATTCCATCTACCCTTTTCTCTCTCCCTCCCTCTCTCTCTCTCTCCACTCTTATCTCTTGATCCTCGCTCCCTCCCCAGAGCCCTGGCATTAGTCAGGCTCCTCACGTCTCGGAGCGCACGCGCCTCTCAGCGCTGACAGGGCTGGTGATGTCAGCAGTCTGTGAGCATCACTGTGCGGATGCGTGACATTGACCCGCCCCTTCTCTCTCCCCTCCAAAACAGAGGAGACGTCATGGCGCTCTGCAGCAGCCTACATCACAGTGGCTCTCTCTCTCTCTTTTCCTTTCTCGTCTCTCTTTTCCTCTCTCTCTCTCTCTCTCTTTTTCTCTCTCTTTCTTTCTCTCTCATGCAAATGCTCACACATAAATAAGCATGCTCACGCACATGCACAGACAAACACAGACACATACACACAGACACACAGACAGACACAAACACAAACACAAGCAAACACACGCACACATACACACAGACACACACAAACACACAGGCACGAACAGGCACACACACACACACACACACACACACATACACACACAGCATACCAAACTGAGTGAGGGCCAGGCCAGGAGAATCTCCTCTCTGCCCACCTCTGTCTGTTCACTCCTGACTGACTCAGCAATGACCCCCCCCATCCCCCCCCATCCCTCCCGTTCCCGTCCGGGTCTCCTGACGGCCGTGTTATTGACACAGGAAATGAGCTGTGTCTCAGGAGGAGAGGCCTCTCCAAACGAGTCCACGCACTAAGAGGGGCATCAATCATTTACCGGCTGACAAGCTCATGATGCCGTGCGGGCCGCGGGCAGCCTCGGGCACTCACCGCTAAGGGCAGCCGCGCGCTGGCCCAGTAGGCGTGCGGGACTGGAGCTGTGCATGGGAGTGTGAGTGTGTGTGTGTGTGTGTGTGTGTGTGTGTGAGTGTGAGTCCGAGGCCTTTTTACAGGGAATGAATGGAGCTGTTGTGGGGCGCGTAATGAGAAAAGTGGTCTGTAACTCGGGCCTGATTTAAGTTTATAGTCACTCACACACTTTTATTGTCGCTTGCTTCCCTCTGCAGGACATAAAGAAGCCCTTTGACAAAGCCTGGAAGGACTACGAGACCAAGTTGTAAGTGGCCATGAGCAGAATGAGATGTGTAGCTCTCTGGTGTCTGTGTGTGTGTGTGTGTGTGTGTGTGTGTGTGAGGCGAGAGAGAGGGGTCGGTACGGTAGCGGTGGCTCAGCTGTGTGTTTTCCCTTGTCTCCGCTTCAGCACTAAGATCGAGAAGGAGAAGAGGGAGCACGCCAAGCAGCACGGAATGATCCGGACGGAGATCACCGGCGCCGAGATCGCCGAGGAGATGGAAAAGGAGCGCCGCATCTTTCAGCTGCAGATGTGCGAGGTGGGTGGTGTGTGAGTGTGCACATCTGTGTGTGTGTGTGTGTGTGTGTCTTTGTGTGTGTGTGTCCGTGTCCATGTGTCTAAGAATAGAAGAATAGAATAGAATAGAATAGCCTTTATTGTCATTGTATGTTGTACAACGAGATTTGAATGCCACTCCTCTGGTGCAATCTGCATGCAATATAAATATAACATTTTGAACAGAAGATGAAGAAATACTTTTAAAGCTATATACAAAGAAAGATACTATCTATATATCCATAACTATAAAACTATAACTATATACCTATAAAAAGGAAACTTTATATTTATCTATAACTGCATAAATAACACAATCTGCAATCTAAGAGTATGTGTGTGTGTGTTTGTGTCTATGTGTGTATGTGTGTGTGTCTGTGTATGCATCTTAAGAAGTTAAGCTCAGTGTTACCTTGTTGTCTTTGCACAGCATGCATGTCATAAACAGATTACCACACAGAGGGCCAGATGTACTAACGTGTTGCGCCCATTTCAGGCGTAACGTGCGCCTATTAAAATGGGGAGGATATGTACAAACAGGCCGCAATGAGAGAAACGCGCAGATTGCCTGCCGTGGGAGCTGAGAATGGCTATTTGCGCTTTTCCGTGTCATGCATATTAATTCCTCGGCGGATCAGCTGAAAATGGGTGTAACACGCAAGTACAGGGGAGGAGAGGTGCTAATAGCGATTGATTAAGTATTCCACCATATGTATGAAAACAGCGCACGTCTATTTTACGTTGAAAAACGTACGTTGAAAGCAGGTGTATGCGTCTATTAGAAAAACGTTTAGAGTCAGCTGAATCAATATTCAGAGCATCAGTTTTCTTCATTATACTATGTCAAAAGCAACCTTAACTTTTGTTTGCCTCTCTAAAATCGTATTTTCTCTTTCACAACATAGCCTACACTTCCCAATCTGTTAGACAGGCATTACTGTAAGTCATATCCTTATAGTCTACCTGCAGTAAATAGTTCACAAGTATTTTTTTAAGTGGATTAGTAGAACTTCTAGGGCTACTCTGTCTGTCGCTGTTCGTTGACATCTCTTTGTATCATGTATAATCGCTAAACTTTGATTCTTTTTAATATTGCAATATTCAACTGCGCTTGTCGTTCAGCTCTGCACACGCAACTAGCGTTGTAGAGGGGGCGGGAACGGGCGGGGATGACCGCAGTTAACGTAATGAAGTGACAGCTTAGTAAATTCCACGCAATATAGCAAAGCACATTCTGCGTATACAAAAACTCGCTGTTAGCGCTGTGTTAGTACATCTGGCCCAGAGTGTGTCAGTGTCTTTCTACTAAAAATTGAGGCACTTGGACAAATCGGCAGAGCTAGAAACCAAGGGGAGCTTGTAGCTTTTTATACTGTATATCTGACAAGCACTGCATGTTTAGACTATATTAGTTTAAAGAAGGTTTGAAAAGTCGGTTCCTCTATACAGAACCCTAATGCAGGAATATGGTGGAACCCTTATTGCATGCCTGTTGCTGATGGCTATGCTTTATTCGGTGCTCTGTTTGTGCAAGAGCCTGAGGGGTTGTTCTGATATATCTCTTGTATCTGTGTTGTTCATCTTTATGTTTCAGTATCTGATCAAAGTGAATGAGATCAAGACTAAGAAGGGAGTTGACCTGCTTCAGAACCTCATTAAGTACTACCACGCTCAGTGCAAGTGAGTACAGCACCACTCATTACCTTCCCCTTCTCCTGTCAGGGCACGCCAGGATGTTATCCAACTCTATCGTTTCCTCCGTGTGGGACAATCAAAGGCAGCCCTTTCTGGACTTTTGCCTGCAGTCGGATTGTGCGGCTGCTGCAGCCACTAAAAATCGTTTTCTTTTTTAAAAACCCTTCACCGGTGCTGTCACACCAGTGTGACGGGAATGTTGTAAATTAAACGTTCTAAAGGATATCTAGGTTCATTGAGTTCAACATGAATTCAATGAACCTTACATTAGCCACGTTTTTACATGGACACTTCTATTCCGATTAGAAACGGAATGACAGCTAAATCGGAATGAAAATGGTCATATAAACACCTCAATCGGAATGAAAATTCCTGATCCGAACAGCCATGTATATGGTCATGTATTCGGATTAACTACTATACTGTACGTATCTTCCCAATGAAAAGTAGGCAACAACGGCTGTTCCGATCAAAGATTCCAAAGTGCTGGAAAGCATGTGATCGGAATAGAGCGTACCCCATGTAAACAGACGGCACACATTTTTCAATCAGAATAGTTTAATCGGAATGACAAAAAAACTGTTAGAATGTTGAAAACTCCTCTGCTGAAGGGTTAATTATGTAGGGCCCTAATGTGTGAAAGAGTGTCTCAAAATTATATACAGTATATCATATATAAGTATATGTGTCTAGTAGAGAAATCATCATTATTTGTGTGTCTCTGTCATGCACACAAGGTTTTGTCACTCAGTTTAGCATTGATGATTTGATGTTTTTTTTTAATGTGCCTATGTCTCTCAGTTTCTTTCAGGACGGTCTGAAAACCGCTGACAAGATGAAGCAATACATCGACAAGCTGGCTGCTGACCTCTACAATGTGAGTCTTGTACGCTGGTCTGTGATGCGAGGCACTGCTCTTTAGATCTGGCCACGCAGCTGGTCCCTCAGACATCTTCTGTTCTCTGTGAGCACATCTGTCAGACATACAGCTGCCACAGAGGTCTGGCGCGCTCTTGAATGATGTCCTTTCCCTCCCTTTTTTAGATCAAGCAGACTCAGGACGAGGAGAAGAAACAGTTGACCGCTCTGAGGGACCTTCTCAAGTCGTCTCTGCAACTGGACCAGAAAGAGGTAGCTGCGCTACGCCGACAACACACACACACACACACACAGCCACAGTGCTACTGCGCTACACCGACAACACACACACACACTGCCACAGTGCTACTGCGCTACACCGACAACACACACACACAGTTTCAGTGCTGCTTCCAGAGACACTCCCACACATATCGCTCATCTCGAGTGCGGGCAGCTCCTTCTGTTCAAATAGTTGCGCACAGATCCGATCACACTCACATGCACTGCCTGTAGGCCTCAAGGTTGGTCTGAGGCCATACGGTCTGTTCCCTGCATCCCACTAAAGATGAACAACTGTTTGACAGAGAAGTGATTTGACTAGCAATAAAAGGTAGCACATAATCGGCTCACTGGTGTCAATATACAATGTTCAGTGTTGTTTTCGCCTCCTGATGTAAAGAGATTAGTGAGTAGGAGGTGGCATACCTCTGCCCTTAGTCATGATGCTCTGGTGGAAAGGGAGAAGGGACAGGGTTAGCACTGTCTAGCCGTATTTGGCATTCAAGAAGATGCATTTATGATGGTTACCGCTTGCACTGAAACAAATGCCAAGAGGGTACAGACTTGACACATAACTTGATATCAGCAGCAACACTGTGTGTGTGTGTGTGTGTGTGTGTGTGTTTGTGCGTATCTGTGTGTTTGTTTCTTTCTGCTTTAGTGTTACTTTAGAGTTTCTGAGCATGGGGTCTTTTCCAAGGCAAGGATTAAATGCAGCTCTGGCTCATTGGAGATGTAGCGCTCTGACTGCAGACTAATTAAGACCATGACCAGACTTAATCCCTGCGCTGGGAAACTGCTCTTTCAGTGCTCGAATTTAAATTCACTCACCAGCGGTCTCTCACACAACAAAAAGGCATATTTGTTCAGGCAGGCACCCTCCGAGCCGCTCCCTGCTTGTTGGTGTCTTAATGGTTGTTCATTTTTTTAAATTGCAGGGCTCTATTTCAGTGGAGTCTTGCCGTGCATGCACTTTGGGCAGTAGTAGTTCTCTGAATGACGCACCTCAAAAAGTGCATCAATGTACATTTCTAACTCTGTGCCACTTCTTTCCTTCTGTCTGTCTGTCTGACTGTCTGTCTTTGTTCTTTTTCTCCATCTTCATTAATGCCTTCTCTGACTGAAGTCTAGGAGAGTAAGTTTCCCAGTCTCTCTCTCTTTCTCTCTCTCTTTCTCTATCTCTCTCTCTGATCTCTCTCTCTCTCTCTCTAAAACTCTTAAAGGTACACCATGCAAGATTTTCAACTTAATATAACCTTTATGAAGCCAATTTAATGACAGTAAACACCATAGACATATATCTATGGTAAACACTATGCAATACTTTTAATCAGCTCTCCTGTTGATATTCCTACTGCTACCTTTGCTCTCCTACTACTAGCTTTTTTATAATCAAAGTGGCATGATGAGTTATAATTAGTGAAAAACACTTCTTAATCAATGTTGTTAAATGTCAACTTCATTCACTGACTTTATTCAATGTGTCGCCAATGGTGTGTGTGCGTTTGTGCTTGTGTGCATGTGTGCGTGTGTGTGTGTGTGTGTGCGCGTGCGTGCGTGGGTGTGTGAATGTGCATGTGTGCAGGACTCCCAGAGCAAGCAGAGTGGCTACAGCATGCACCAGCTGCAGGGCAATAAGGAGTTTGGCAGTGAGAAGAAGGGCTACCTGCTGAAGAAGAGTGACGGGTGGGTCATCCAGGCCAGGGGCCACTCACAGCCTCCACATAACCACACAGTTATACACAATCACAGAGCTCTCATTATCTTGACATAATGTGCTTTTATTTTTCTGTACTTCAATTTGAAGTCGCTTTGGATAAAGATCCTCTGCCAGATGATTAAATACAAATGTAAAAATACAGATAATATAATGTATGATAGTCACATTTCTTCACAACAGCAGCGAGAGAGAGAGAGAGAGAGAGAGAGTGAAAGTGAAAGAGGTACTGTAGGCCCTGATGTGTTTTTCTGCCCCCTCCCCAGCCTGCGTAAGGTGTGGCAGCGCAGGAAGTGCTCGGTGAAGAACGGCATCCTCACCATTTCCCACGCCACGGTAAACACACACACACACACACACACACTCGTCTGTTTCTCTCGCACTCACTCCCCCGTACTCTCACACTCAAAGCATTACACATGTTTACATGTTCACACTAAAATAAACATATTCAACATAAGACAAATAACATGAATGTGTAGTATGGGATATTAATTATTTTCTCTGTACTGTGCTTGAAAAATGCTCAGCTCATATGCTAGCTGTTCATATACTAGCTGTTCATATGCTGAGTGTGTTCTTCCAGATTCCCTGTATGTTAAAACACACAGCACATACCAAAACAAAGCCCTACGCTTAATCAAGTGCCCGAGGCCCCTTGGGTCATCAGACTGTAACGCTCCCTTGCACTGATGGTCCCACACCTACACATTCCATATGCATTCATCACACATTTGGGTGGGCTAGACAGAGGCCCTACGAGATTGAAATGAACAAAATAAATAAATAGACCAGAGTGACCTTTCTGTAAGTCAGGGTGAGGTGTTTTGAGAATTTTCTATAGTTTGTGTCCAACAGTGATTTCAAAACGATATCTAAATACCCTAATGCACACTCATAGACAGACACACAGAATTTTGCACTGTCATACATACAAGAAATATATACATTACTCAGCCAAACCTGTGGTGCCATTTCCTCTGATACAGCTCTATTCTGATGCCGCATGTAGCCCTTTTCTGAAATGAATGTTATTAGCGTCGTGGCGCACCTGTGGGTAATGGGAGCAGCGTGCGTCATAGCATTTAGCTGTCGTTAGCACCACGCTGCGTACTTACGCACGGAACAGACCCCTCCTGAGCCATTCAGGTAGCCAAGTCAGTTCCTGTTCCGTCTCTGTCCAAAAGTTCTCATAGAACTTTCCGTGTCTTTCTCTCCGCTCAGTCAAACAGGCAGCCAGTCCGACTCAACCTGCTGACGTGCCAGGTCAAACCCACGGGGGAGGACAAGAAGTGTTTCGACCTGATCTCTCGTGAGTCCACACGTACACACTCAGGAGGATTGGGGGAGAGGAGGGTGTGGGTGGGACGTAGGAGTGTGTGTGTGTGTGTGTGTGTGTGTGTGTGTGTGTGTGTGTGTGTGTGGGTCACGTGGGGCTCTGGAGAGAGGCGCACGCCACTCACCCAGAAAGTGTCTGCTGAGGTGGCAGGGCGTCGTGACCGCAGGAGGAATGTGCAGTGATGTGGCCATAACAAGTGCCTCTCCATTTCCGCTTTTCTTCCTGGTGATGCGCTAAGTGCATTCTCCAGTAGATCTCTCCCTGTCTCTCTCTGTCTCACTGTCTCTCTGTCTCTCTCTCTCTGTCTCTCTCTCGTTCTCTCTGTCACTCTCTGTATCTGTTCCCCTTGAGGTTTATTATTCTCGGTCTGTGGCGGGCCTGGTTGTTGCACTGAGCGTAATGATTTTTCTGTTCCTGCTTCACAGACAACCGCACATATCACTTCCAGGCAGAGGATGAGCAGGAGTTTGTGATGTAAGTGGCAGTGATATAACTGGGCTGTCTGTGTTTGTGGTCATTCATTATTTACCTCAAAACAATGTTTAAAGGCAACTCATCTTGAGGCATATAAATATTGGTTCAGTGTTTTCCCCCTTGATGTTGCGCCGACAGCACTAAGACCACTATTTTGCTGCGTTCATAGTAACAATTTATACAAGGATACATGGATACAAGGAGGTTTATTTGTCACATGCATATGATTACTAAAGTAAAGAATGCAGTGCAATTGCTTATTCCTTATACTCAAACAAACCATGTACATTGCTTGTTTATATCTGTTTTACTTAGTGATCCTGTGTGAACGTGTGCATGTGTGTGTGTGTGTGTGTGTGTGTGTGTGTGTTGCAGCTGGATCTCTGTGCTGACCAACAGTAAGGAGGAGGCTCTGAACATGGCCTTTCAGGGTGGCCAGAGCACTGGGGAGGACACCATGGAGGACCTGACCAAAGCCATCATAGAGGACGTCCTGCGCATGCCCGGCAACGAAGTCTGCTGCGACTGTGGGGCTCCTGGTCAGTCCCTCTCGATTAGAGTTTCTCTTCTAACTCCTTCTGTCTCTCTTTCTTTCTTTCTGTCTTTCTTTGTTTCTTTCTTTCCTTTCCCCCCCTGCTCTTTCTTTAAAAGATGCAGGAAGTCTATCAACACAGATGCAAGAAAAGCCTCATGTGCCCTCTTGTGTCTGTAAAGTGTACTGCATCACTTACAGTATTATGCCCTATAGAATAGGCCTGTCTCCATTCACTGTCCTCATTTTTGTCCTTTTCAGAGCCCAAGTGGTTGTCCACAAACTTGGGCATCCTGACCTGCATTGAGTGCTCCGGAATCCACCGGGAGATGGGGGTGCATATCTCCCGCATTCAATCCATGGAGCTGGACAAACTAGGGACCTCAGAACTCTTGGTGAGCTACTGCTTTGCAGGACTCTGCCCTTTAGAATATGATTCTAACCCCATTTTGTGAGAAATGTTAAAGTGTTACTATAGTAGACCCTGCCTCTTGTTCTTCACACAGCTGGCCAAGAATGTAGGCAATAGCAGTTTTGATGAGATTCTGGAGGGGAATCTTCCCAGCCCTTCCCCAAAGCCCACACCAACCAGTGACATGTGAGTATCCATGGAGTTGTGAATAACTATAAAAGGCAACGTTTCGATCAACGGATCTTATGAAGACCTGTTGATCGAAACGTTGTCTTTTATAGTTCAAAAATAAAGAATTTTTGGAGCCATTACACAGTGTGCAGACCTATTTGACACGTTTTTTGTCTGGCGCCTGTTTAAGCAATTTTTGGATGTGCGCACCCGTCTCTGAGAGTATTCATGGAGTTGCCATCAGTGACAACAGTACAGCTGATAGTAATCTCAGCTGAATGTAACGCTGCTGCCAGCGCTCTCTCTGTGTGACTGACTGGTGCTCTGTGACTGACCGGCGCTCTGTGACTGACGCTCTGTGACTGACCGGCGCTCTGTGACTGACCGGCGCTCTGTGACTGACTGGTGCTCTGTGACTGACCGGCGCTCTGTGACTGACCGGCGCTCTGTGACTGACCGGCGCTCTGTGACTGACCGGCGCTCTGTGACTGACTGGTGCTCTGTGACTGACCGGCGCTCTGTGACTGACCGGCGCTCTGTGACTGACCGGCGCTCTGTGACTGACTGGTGCTCTGTGACTGACCGGCGCTCTGTGACTGACCGGCGCTCTGTGACTGACCGGTGCTCTGTGGTCTGTACCCCCTGCAGGACCGAGAGGAAGGAGTACATCAACGCCAAGTACGTGGAGCACCGCTTCGCCCGGCGCACGGCCTCCACGGCGACCGCGCGGCAGGGCGACCTGTACGAGGCGGTGCGCACGCGGGACCTGCTGGCGCTCATCCAGCTGTACGCCGACGGCGTGGAGCTCACCGACCCCTTCCTAGAGGCAGGCCAGGTGAGGGGGGGCGCCGCGCAGGTGTGGGGGGGGGGGCTGTGACAGGCATGCCTTTAGGAGCCTTCAGTGCCTCTCAGATTAGGATGATGGCAGCCGTATAATCACCAGATTATTGCTATCTCCGGCAGCACTTGTACAGTGCACTGAATGTGATACATTAGTACATATTCTTACTTATCTCCCTTAACAATGGGATTCTTTGCTTCGCACATCGCCAGAGTTCTAAACCTCCACCTCGCCATTATTTCCATTGAACAGGTCACCTCATCGGCCGTTATCCCTTACATAGTGAGGACGAGTAAAATAATTGTTCCAGCATAAATTTGTGAATTATTGCACATAGCTTTGTATGGATTCAACTCTGGAGCATTGTTGATTCATTCAGTCAAGAGTCTTCTGATAGCTCATCTGATGAGCTAACTGTGGTGATGGTGCAGGATGTAGGAGTGTCCCCTCTGATTGGTATTTGAACTCAGTCTGATTGATGTGTCAGCTTTGACGTGCACGACTGGTAAAACATTTTGTTTGTTGTTTGTGACAGGACCCTGGGGAAACCGCTCTACATTTTGCTATCCGAACAGCAGACCAAACGTCTCTTCACCTGGTGGATTTCCTGGTCCAGAACAGGTACATCAGCTCACCGTCATCACACCTCACAAGGGGCTCAGAAGGGGGACATTAGCAGGCCTGGTCCCAGCTGGAGTGGGGCATGCCCAGCAGGGTGACCTGATGAAAACGGTCACTGTAAAAATCATGCGTTTACATAATTCTGCCTACTGACCTACAGGCAATACAGGTGGCCTGCTGTTAAGATGTTTGTGGTTATTGCGTTGATGACGCCGGGTGTTTTGTGTCTGTGTTTACAGTGGGACTCTGGACAGGCAGACGGACAGTGGGAACACAGCTCTCCACTACTGCTGCCTCTATGAGAAACCCGAATGTCTCAAGCTGCTACTCAGGAGCAAGCCCGCCATTGACATCGGTGAGTTCAATCAGCATATTTATCAGGCATCTGGTGTTATCAAGGTCTCCTGCTCCTATCCCAGTGTGTGATTTTGTGATTGTTTACTCTGAGGGTACTCTGCGCGGTTCAATTCCGTTGCCATGGTCTTGATCTAATCATGTGATGTCCGTCTGATTGCAGCCAATCAGAATGGAGAGACTGCCATGGACATAGCCAGGAGGCTGAAGAGCTCCCAGTGTGAAGAGCCAGTGAGTGTTCTCTGACCATTTAGTGTAATCAGTGACCTCAAGGGCCCACTGCTTTTTCACTTACGGAGCAATAGAAGTCATTTGGTTCGATTGGCCCTGCAGTTGGATTGCTCTGTTGACCAGTTGTTAAGAGTTCTGTTTATTTTCTCAAGTAAACAATGTCTCTCTCTCTCTCTCTCTCTCTCTCTTTCTCTATTTCTGTATTTTTTCATCTCTTCAGCTCATGGAGGCTGCTGCAGGCAAGTTCAATCCGCACGTTCACGTGGAGTATGAGTGGAACCTGCGTCTGGAGGAGATTGATGAGAGCGATGATGACCTGGATGACAAGGTACAACTTCCTCCGACTATCCATTTTCTGAAAGAACAACTGCTTTAGATTAAGAGGTTCATACAGGGGGGAAGTTAATATGGTGTTAATATAGCTTTGGCTCTTTTAACTAGCATAAAACACTATCCTGCGGCTTTTAAGCAATGCTGTAATTACCCTGCGTGCGTTATGAATGTGCTAATGCGTCTCCGTGTCCCTGTGGGCCACCGTAGCCCAGCCCGGTGAAGAAGGAGCGCTCCCCGCGGCCCCAGAGCTTCTGCCACTCGTCCAGCGTGTCCCCCCAGGAGAAGCTGTCCCTGCCGGGCTACCTGGGCCACCGCGACAAGCAGCGGCTCTCCTACGGCGCCTTCGCCAACCCCGTCTACAGCACCTCCACCGACACGCCGGCCTCGCCCGGCGCAGACGGACCCACCCTGGTGGGCAGGAGCGCTAGCAAAGGTAGCCGTCGCCATGACGTCCGCCTCACGCCTCCCACTTACTCGTTTGTGTAATTGCGATTTGTGATTTTGGAATTGCAAAATAATTTGCTGTACACTGCCCGACTTTTACACTAGGATGCACTGAACCTGAAATCAGTCCGTTACACACATTAACACACACATTAAAAACACACAGCAGGAATCACTGGCTTGACTTTATATGTGTGTGTGTAGCTGTGCACACTGTTGCTGGACTGGGCATGACTGGTCAACTGTTCTGTAGTCAGTTTTCTATGCACAGTGAGTCAGTAGCCTGAGGGCAGAGTGAGACTCGTCTGCTGCAGTGTAACTGGACACACAGGTTGTACATAATGAGTGTTGAGCTCCCTGACTGATCCCCTCCCAGTCACACCCGCATAAAGAGAAGCTGTGCTGCCACCTCAGTCTGGTTGTGTAAGACCTGCTGTTGGAATTTAAGGCCTCAGGCCAAGTGTTTTTTTTTCCCCCTTTCACTAATAGCAGTCGAACAGAAAGGATGACTCTGTGCCCCTCAGGGCTGGGATTCAGCAAAACAGGACTGTAGACTGGAACCTGTGCAGGCCTTGCTTGAGGTTTTTGAGAAAAGAAAACATGTTCAGGTCACTTCTTTCTTAAGAAAAGCACCCCCAGGATGCTCCGCTTCGCGTCGTGCCTAACAACGCCCCTTAGCTGTTCTAAATAACAGTATAAACCACGGCCTCTCGGGGCTTATTGCTTAATTAATATGGTTTTGTTTCCTCTAATTTGCACAAAACACTGTTCTGCGGCTTACACACTGTGCAGCTAATTCACAGGAAATGATTGTAAATGTACATGGCCCATACAGTAAATAAACGTCACTCCTCAACTCGTATAGGTTAAACCGTGTTCTTTTCTCCTTCTCACCTGTCTCGTGTTACCTGTGCTCCAGGCTCCTCCTCCGGCCCCCCGACCTCGCTGCCCCTGGGCTCCCAGTCGTCAGGCGGAGGAAGCGGCACCCTGTCCAAGAAGAGGGCCCCACCCCCTCCCCCGGGACACAAGCGCACGCTGTCCGACCCCCCCAGCCCCGTGCTGGCCGGTCAGAGCAAAGGTGGGCCTGGTCCTCACACCTCCAGTCCTCCACTGCTCCTGTGTCCAGGACAGTAGTAGTGGTAGAGGCTGAAATCTGTGGATGTCTTGAAATGGAGAGTGGATGTTGAATGAAAAATGCTGAAAAATTTGAATGCTGTTTTGTGTTAAATGGATTACTGTACGTAGTGATACCATAAAGAAGTGTTTAAGTTCAGGTCATTTATGTTGTGTCTTCTATGTGCTTATGTTATACACTTATGTCATATACTTATGTTATATGCTTTGTTGTGCGCACTATGGTCATGAGTTGAACAGTTCTCACACAGGAAGTGTTACGCGCAGGCTGCCTCTGTTCTGCTTGACTGTGCTCATGCGGCCGATGTAAACAGAAATAGTGCTGAAGTTCACCCCAACTGTGCTTCTCCTTTCTCTTACTTCCTCTTCCCCGCCGCGCCGCGCTCTCGTTTGCACTCACAGGCAGCGAGTCCACTCCTCCACCCACAAATAGGACTTCACCCGCTAACAAGTTCGAGCAGCAGCAGAGGTAATGTTTACTGTACAACATGTTAGACGCATATTATTACTGCCATTTACAGTGAGTCACACAAACCATTTCCTCACAGACTGTCAGTTGTGCAGACAACTTTCATTGTGATTTTCTTTGCTTCCTTCTTCTTTTAGCACTACATCCAGCAACACTAAATCCACACTTGGTCCAAGGGTTTTACCTAAACTACCTCAGAAAGGTGAGCTAGTTCAGTGGTTTTACGGTCATTGAAAAAAATACATGCAGCACAAAAAAAGTAGTTTGGGTACGACACGGTTACCGAAATACAGAACATAAACATTGTCTTTATTCATAACACACTCTCTGTCTTTCAGTGGCGTTGCGGAAGATCGACACGATCCACCTCCCCTCAGTGGACAAGCCAGTAGGCCCGGGCCCCGAGATCCTCCAGAAGCCACTGCAGTCTGTGGAGAGCAGAGGCTTACCGCCGGCCGAGAGGCCTCAGCCTGCGGAGAGGCATCCGCCTGCAGAGAGGCCCCAGCCTGCCGAAAGACCCCAGCTCGGGGAGCTGCCCCCTAAGCCCCACGTGTTGGACCTCCCGCCGAAGCCCCAGCTCTCGGACCTCCCTCCCAAGCCCCAGCTCTCCGACCTGCCCCCGAAGCCGCAGCTGTCCGACCTTCCCCCGAAACCGCAGCTCAAGGACCTCCCGCCCAAGCCCCAGCTGGCCGACATGCCTCCGCGACACTCGCTCTCGGAGGCCAGGCAAGCCCAGCACGAGGAAGCGGCGGCGGCCACACCCACACCCAGGCAGCAGCAGCAGCAGCAGCACACAGCAGAAGCACAGTCCTCCGGCCAGCAGGAGGAGCTCTCTCCCAGGCAGGCCAGCGAGGACACCAACGGAGCGCCTGCTGGGGCAGTGGAGATGCCAGTGCCGCTGCCACGCAAGCTCAGCACGGTGGGTGGCAGGCTCCAGTCCGCACCGTTTCCCTTTCACTGAGTGTGCAGTGGGGGAAAAAGGCCTCTGGTCTGAATCGATGCATTGTTGAAATTAAAGTATTCTAGTCTATCTTTATACAGTATGTGTGTTCTTCTTGGGATTAGTTCAGAAAGTCCCTTTGGACACTATGTTGAAAATATGTAGGATGTTGAGTACAAATGCTGCACTTTTCAGTCTCCATTGAAGTTTCCGAAGTTTGTGAATAATTCTGAAGTGTAATAACCCTGCATTTACAGCAGAACGGGCAAGGGGTGCACACCCAACAAACTGTAGTTACAGCTGTTGAATGAGTGTGGCTGTGTCTTTACATTCCTCCAGGTCAAGACCAAATTCAAGCGAGTGAAGACCATCTACGACTGCCAGGCGGATAACGACGACGAGTTGACCTTTGCAGAGGGAGAGGTCATAGTGGTGACTGGAGAGGAGGATCAGGAGTGGTGGGTGAGTACAGCCGCCATTTCAGGTTTCGCTTCTCAGTGCTTGCACCAGAATGGAAGCTAAAAGTCCACTTAACTATTGTCAATTGACTCTTTATCCATTTTTTAACCCCCTCCTCTTTCTTTGTTTCTTCTTTTATTTCTTTCCCTTTCTCACTCTCACTCTCCTTCTTCATCTTCCAGATTGGACACATAGAGGGCCAACCGGAGCGGAAAGGGGTATTCCCCATGTCCTTTGTGCACATTCTGTCTGACTGACAGTGTGACCGAACAGTGTGAGGCCTCTCTCTCTTCTCTCTCTCTCTCTCTCTTTTTTCTCTCTCTTCCCTCTCTTCCTCTCTCTCTCTCTCTCTCTCTCTCTCTCTCTCTCTCTCTCTCTCTCTCTCACTAGCACAAGCCCTCTCATTGGCCTCCCACTGGGACTGTGGGCATAGCCTCTGTACATAGCTGCTGTAACCCAAACCAAGTCTTCAAGAGCCTGAGACTCATCCAAGGTGTCAGCCCAGCCTCCCTGCACCTGAAAAGGGTTTAAATATGTATACCAAGTATGTGTTGTTAAAATGAATAAATGAAAACTGTTATCCTGCCTACCAGTATTACCGTAGCCATAGCGACCCGGCATGCTGCCAAAACAGGGTTTGCGGTAGCTATCCATCGGAATCTAGCACTTAACATTTTTCAGTGTATGCTGTAAACTGTATGTACGTATGTGTGTATACATATAGAAGCGATATGTATGTCCATTTCAAACGTGTGTACATGTACATAAGATATGCACACATGTTAGTATATTTATGTATCCATGCACATACACTACTGTGTAGCTGTACAGTATGTGACCCCACAGCTAACCAGCGGTGCAGGCTGGGATGTCTGCTCCTTTCTGTCCTGTGGTTTAAAATATCGTCTCAAGTATTCCTGAGAAAGTTCACAGAGGGCCATTAAGATTGAATTAAATTAAAATGAATATATATATATATAAATGAAATTTATTAACAAAGAGCTTCAAAATTCCCACGTGTAAATTATAGTGGCATGCTGACCAGGGAAAGAAAATGAACTATTATATTGGATTTTAATCTCTTTAACATCTCATAACTCATATCCTCGAAACATGTAATAAGAATGACATGAACCACTCATAAAGCTAATCTGGCTTCGTTGCTTGCTTGGTAGTATTCAGATGACCATTCCCTCAGCTCACTGTGTCCGTAGTGGGTTTTACTGTGTGGACGATGGTGCTTCAGCTTCACGGCTGACCACATTGTTGATCGTTGTGATCATTTGGCAGCCCGCACTGCTCTGATCTCCCTGCATCCATGTTCGCAACCCGCCAAATTGATGTCATGACATGTCCCTGGGGACGGTTCTCTTTTTCTTGCTAAGGGGTTCTGTTTGGTTTGTGACACCAGGCATTAACCCTCTGGACGTTAATGGTAATGCTTGAAAAACACTGGAAAGCTCACTGGTTTTGACCGTAGGCTTTCCACAACTAACGCAAAACCCCCTGATGCATAGGGTGGTTTAATTGTACGGCATCCACAATGCAAGGCAGGTACCCACGCCCACGTTTGTTCAGTTCAGGATGTTTTTTTTTAATACATTTTTTTTATTATTATTATTATTTTTATTTTGGCCGCTGGTCAAACTATACTGTGGAATGTTTTGTGTTACATTTTTTTTACAGTTGTCTATTTTGGTGTGAGATTTGTTTTTGCATTCCTGTTTATTTGGCTTTATTTGTCTGAGAGTGCAGCAGCGAGTGACTGAAGTTTCAGTATGACTGAGAATGACCTCGCTACTGGCTCTCAGTGTGGCCCCCAGGCAGGGAGACTGGCTCACACTTTAGGTTCTATAACAAGTGGTTGGTGTAGTGACAAGAGACAGTGTATTGGAGAATGCTTCCTGTAGTCAGTTTGATGTTTAAGATATTTCAAGTGTATAGGCTTTCGGTGGGTCCGTAAGAAAGGGAGACACGTACTACCCTCTTAGTGTTGAAAAAATAAAAATAAAAAAATCCTCTGTTAAATATAGGCTGTCAGCACAATTTCTATAACTAATGGGTATAAACCACATGAACAACAGTAACAATAAAAGAACCAACATGACAAAAGTTTTTAGATCCATCAGCTACTGTGGTGCTCTGCTAAAGAAAACAGTACCTTTTGAAAATGTGTGTTTGTCACTGATGTACCATTCCTGTATTGTGTCAATTTGAACTTCACAATGAGCCCATTATTGGACCAAACGTGTGCCAGTATTGTTTTAATGAAGACATAGGCTTTTCATTACCAGAGACTGATGATACGTTAACCTTTGTTCAGTATGTGTCATTCATTTAGGTTATGTTGGATCCTGTACAGTCAGTGAAATCAATGGCCTGTGTGGCTAGAATTGTTTTACATGTTTTGTTGTGAAAGAAACTGAATGAATCCTATTGTTTTATTAGGATGCACGATTTAATTCCATGCAGTCCCATCCCTTTGATTTGTCTCTGTGTTTGCTGCACTGTATGTTTAGTCGAGAAGGAAATTGCAATTCAGTTGAGTACAGTAATAAAGACTTTACGTTGAAAGCACAACTTTCCTCGCTATCAAATTATTTCACTGTCTCCGGGCGTTGGACTTTAATTGTTGGCATAACGTTGTCTACCCAGACACCGTGTGCACTTGCCGGCCTAATGAACGGTATTAACATTCGTTTTGGCGCTTCTAGAACTGCGTTATTACACCACTTCCTATCTGTAAATCAATTCCTTTTATAGTGTGAAGGACTGCCTCTTCGAGAGAGACTACGAGCACTGGAGGACTAGAGCAAATGACAGTATACGTTTATGATTGGCCAACCCGGAACCTAGACGCCTCATCTCCACAATGATTTTTTGAGTTACAGTTTATAACTTATTAAAGTCTGCATTTCGAGGTCAACATTGCATCGCGAGTTACGGTAAGGTTTCCATTTGCCTCATGAGTAATCAGTGAGTAATATATTAATAGTACATGCCTACGTTTTGGTTGAATTTCAAGTTCATCACCTTTCGAGGTGCGTTAGAGCGGCACGGCAGTGCAACCTGAAAGTAGATTGTTTTTTCTCCCCTCGTGTTATAGTCAAGTGTTTTAAAAACAATGTTACAAGTTGAAGTAATTGATCTGACTATTAGTAATGTTTTTCTTATTCTTATTAGCTGTAGGCAAATAAATACATTTGCACTCAAAGAACATTTCGTCACGTAGAGAAGCAATGCTAATAGAACAACACCCAGGTTAGGTAGGGCAGTACGTTCAGTGTGTCGGCGAGGTAGGTAAGTGTAGGCTATGTAGCGCAAATCTAAAACTCCAAACACATCTAAAACAAACAAGTTTGGATGTTCAGATGTCAGCGCGTCTGAGCGGAAAGAACAGTGCGAAATGGCTGCAAATTCAAACTTCCTCTGTGTCAAGTCAGATCATGCCACTTCCTGATTTTGTTTATTCAAAACAGGCATTTTATTCTTCCATTAACACATTATACACTACGTGCATTAGACGAGTGCAGGTTTTGTTTGGTGATATGTAGGCCTAGGTCAATCAATTAAATATGAAAATGTTTTGATTAGTAGACTTCTGCCTGTAGACATCTATATACAAATTTACATGATATAGCATTGTTTTTATGAACAGTTCCTCAAACGAAATAGAATATGCATTCTGAGAAGCATGTCCATGTTTTTCACTCTTGAGCATTTGGAAGGGAAACCTTTTAATCAGGTGAGTTCTTTAGGACGATATTTGATTTTTGATGGTGGCACTTTGCAGCAGAGCACAGTAGGCCTATAGGGCGTCAAATATTGTCTTTGGCACACAGAGAGCCTATTTACTCTTGCCTTTGTGTTTAAGCTATCTTTTAATTGTGCACCATTTCCCTAGCCTTAATTAGAAAACGAAAGGCATGTTCAACTTTTCTTTCAATATAGGAAGTAAAGCACTGGCCGGCACGGTATGTTGCAACCTGCAAGTGCAGGCTCTATTCTTTTTATTCTGTGCAATACTGTCCCACAAAAAGTTTCTGAGCGTGGATATACTGTTGGTACAACTTCATTTCATAATTTCATATTAGTGCAGTTTGATGTGTGAGTGA
Source organism: Sardina pilchardus (assembly GCF_963854185.1). Taxonomy (NCBI): domain Eukaryota; kingdom Metazoa; phylum Chordata; class Actinopteri; order Clupeiformes; family Clupeidae; genus Sardina; species Sardina pilchardus. The sequence continues at coordinate 30,259,986 of NC_084995.1, read as the reverse complement.
GTTTGTGTTGTTCAGTGATTCTCTTGGTGATGGCACAACATAGCCTACGTGAGCTCAGATTCCGTCTTCAGAAAGATCAGACTCAAGAATCGAGCTTGACACTGGACACTATGACAGATCATTAAAACTAGCCTGTAATCAGCAGCCAAGAGCAGGCGTGTGTGTGTGTGTGTGTGTGTGTGTGTGTGTGTGTGTGTGTGTGTGTGTGTGTGTGTGTGTGTGTGTGTGTGTGTGTGTGTGTGGGAAGGGGGTTGTTTTCTGTTCCTGTGCCGGCTGACACTTTCGTCAAGGATAGTTTTGAGACACCAAGCCCACCGCATTGATGTCATATCTACACTTTCATTGTCCATGGCCCCTGCATTTTCTGGTGCTTCCCTCCATTTCACTCCAGTATTGACAGGGATGTGCTTGCATGCATCTTCTGCAGTTCATTAAATCATTCACAAGCAGAGCTGTGTTTGTCAACATAGTCATGGTTCTGGTAGACCTTTATTACAATAACAATTTGCTTCTACAGCAACCTGTAACAGAGAGGAGCTTTCCCTTCGCTTTGAAACATTAGATTCATTTTATGAAGGTATTGACTTGAAGACTTTTGAGATTTTGCCTCTGTGGGGAGTAGTCTACTCAGAGAGGCAAGGTACGGTATGGCACCATATGGTGAGGTGTTAGTTTGTGCTTCCTGATATGCAGTAAGGTGGTGCATCTCAAGCAAGATTCTGCTCTCTCAGATAGAGCACACCCACACACCCACACACACACATTTACTTTATAAGGGTAACATACACGTGTCGTTCTGATACCGTACTGTGGGCTAGGATCTCACTTCATAAGGCTTTGGTATGCTCTCTATGCTCAGTAACCCCCACACTGAAACAATACCAATACGTTGTTAAAAATAACAACTGCAGCAAAGCCGTGTCTAGCTTTGGTGTGTTTTGATGGCGGTGAAGCGGTTTGAACCAACTTTAGACTAAATGAACTACTGCATGTGCAACAGGAGGAGCAACACTGTGTGTGTGTGTGTGTGTGTGTGTGTGTGTGGAAGAGAGAAAGGAAAAGAGAGGGGAGTTTGTGAGCGCTCCCACTTGTATGGTCATGCCAGAGGAAGCGTGTTCATACAGGTCTCATGGCTGAGTCTGACATCAGTCCACCTCGTTCTTGCTTGTGGCATTTTTCCTCTTCTGCAGCGCCAGCCGTTAAGCACTGGAGGAGCGCAGTTGTTGAAGAGGTTAAACTCGTGAAAGTGAAACGAGACCTTCTATTCGAGTGAAAGTGCCCTGATGTTCACACTTTATATCACATTAGATGCCTGAGCACTGTTTTGCACACGTTTGCGTCCTGTTTGCTGTCAAATGTTGTGAACAACTTAAGAATAGGTGAAGTATTTTTTGACATGCTTACGGTTCGGTAAGAAGCCTCTGAGCTGTGGGCTGAAGGTCACATTGTCTCAAGAGGAAATGGCCTTTTTTTAGCAAGGTTAGGATGCACGGTTTCAGTTCCTTTGGTCAGCTGTGAAATCTGGATTAATTCCCTGATTAATTCCCTGACAGTGATAGCGAATGATGGCAACATGTGCCAAGTAAAAGCACGTCTGTTGTTCATGCAAATCCAGTGGCTTCAAGTGAGTTACCGCTTGACTAGGAATAGCAGAGCTCATCTCCAGACACCGTGGTGATATCTAGTTGCATTGAGGAACTGATGCTGTTCATTTAGAGTATAGTGAGATTTTATGGTTTTGATAGGCTACCCGGTGTTCTGTTGGGTAGATGCATAATTGTAGCCTATTAGATCAAGATGTAGGCTGTGCATATGAATATCAACAATTCAGCTCAATCCCAGAGTGGAATAGCATTACTCAAGATCAGGAGTTCTTCAGAACATGTATGCTGTAATAACAGTAAGTCATCAATCTTCCTCTAAACGTGACCAAGTTTACAAATATCGTATTGTTAATTAGAGTTAAGCATTGGAATTTAAGCAGCTTCTGTTGGTTTTCCTATAGACTTGGATAGAAAGGTAGGATATGCAATTGACCACACTGAATAGACTTCTGCCCAAATATTGCATTGCAACTCTTTATTTTTTATTATATTCATAAAGCTTAAATATGATTAAATGTGTGTACTGCTGTTGCATATAGGCACATTGATGAACTTGGAAATGTTTGCATGAGAGATGGGCTTTAAAGCTGTGTAGGCCTAGATTCTAGAACTGCATGTGATTACCCATATATGCCACCGAAGGACCTTCATAGGACATTTTTTACATAAAAATACCAGCACATTAGATGAGCAACCGCTGGAGCATGATTCTTTATTGAGCGAAGAATGGGGAAATCCAGTAATCTGGTGCGTGTGGTTAGGGGCCAGGTTAAGGTCAGGCTCTGGGTTGACAATTACATCATTTGAACTCTTGTAGTCAGTGTTTGCTCTATAAGATAGGTAAACATCAACTATGCACAAGATAAACATCAAGCTTGCAGTCCCTTTGTCAACCACAAGATGTCACAGTTATGCTGTGGATTGCGGTTGAGTGAAATAATCATTTGTGCACTCAGAAAACAAATGTTTTGATTGCATAACTCCGTGTTCCACCGGTTAACTGATTGATGGAGCTGTGATAATGTGGCTTTTGTATAAGATGCTTGCAAAGTAAATTCAAACAAATACTTGCAAAGTAAAACAAGCAAACCTCACCATTCACTTGTGGAGTGCTAGGCGTGTAAGTGGAAAGTGTTTTGATGTCTGATGTCTGATGTCATACAAATGTCAGACATCCTTGTCAAAATAGAATAAAACTCTTGTGATTTCCGATTTTATAAACTCTTCAATTCAAAACCTTGAACCTTTTTTAACAATTTATTTTTATAGTTCACACGTATACAAAAAAACATCAACCCTTTTCACTATAGTTTGCTCCTGTGGCATATCAGTGCTTCAGTCTTCATCTTGTTGTTGACATGTAAACATGGCTCCTCCATGTTTCTTTACACTAATCCTCTTGAACTCTTCTCCTGTGAGACAACCGTGTCATTACCTATCAGTACTGTACATTTCACTCACTATGTTCAGCCATTCATCTTCGTGTTGGTGGGTCTGGTTTGTAGTATACCAACTTTTCGTAATGCCGTTTTTTACAAGCAGCTAACAAGATTTTGGACTACTATCTGTCTTCTCTTGGCACAATATTAACAAAATACAACACTTTAGTTACAGTATATCATAACCCAGGATTTTGACCGTAACCAAGTGAACATCCTCCCAAAACGATCCTCCCATGATTCAATAGCGCCACGACACTTAGAGCGATAATATTAATATGATACAGCAATTCTGCCATACTCAATTCATAGCAACAGATGAATCTACAATACGTCACAACATGGGTCTAAATGAAGAAGAACAAAAAGTTAAAAAGCTAAAACTCAAATTGGCAGATGTGTCCATTTAGAAAGAGTGGAATTTAATATTTTAGTAAAAATATTGATATCTGCCATTACACGGATCTCCCAGTGCAAAGGGGGAGGGGTACAGCTGGTAAAGTGCTGATCATTTCCCAATGTACAGCTAAAAGCCTGGTGCTGAGGCAGTTTGGGCAGTTGATTTGATTTGATTTTATTTAGGTGCTCATTGCGTCTGAGACCATCATTAAGAGGCCCACACATACCCTGCTTAGACATGCCCCACCTTCACACTGTGATGCATTGGCTTTGCAGTTGTGCTTTTAAAAACAACAACAACAACAACAACAACAACAACAAAACTGTTGTTTTAAGCACACATCTAATGTAACTACACAGTGTTGGTGGCATGTCCTGTGGTCAGTATAGACTTCAATGGAAGGCAAAATAGACTTCCTTCTGCCAATGAGTCTGTTATAGGACCTGCTCTTCATTACCTTATAGACACACTGCCGTAGGGGAAGTGATCTGGAAAGGCCCTTCTAATTTGATTTACATCTTAAGCCTGCCATTGCACACACCCTTTCCAATCTTAACACAGATTTTGGCAGCCTTGACTCCAGCAATACCCCACTAAGAATACTTCTCCCACTGAGTCTAATACTGACCTCACCATATCTGTTATCTAGATTTCAGAGTTAGTTTACTGACATAGTGATGAGTGCCTCATTTGGACTGGAACTTGCACGTTTAGGTCATAGTGATGGTGATATCGATTAGCAGATGACACAGGCCCACATTTTACCTGTTTGAGAACTGCTTGGAAATGTAATCACATCAATCAAAATCACAAATCCAATTAATTCCTAATGGGAGTTATTTGCTCAGGAAAGCATAACAATCCACAGACTGAATATGATATAGAGCCAGTGAGCTGAGACCCTAGCAATGATTGATCATTCCACACTCTGCATCTGTGTTGGAGAGGTGTATGTGAAATATCCACCAGGGGGCGCTAGAACCTTTCTCAACGCAGAAGGCAGTTGTAAGATACTATCTGGTAAGGTATATGTCTATGGTTGGTAGGGTAGAATATCATCGTATGAAATTGCATGCCATGCTCAAATATGTTCAAGGAAATATCACAGACTAGGGCCCAGTTAGTTCTCATTTAAATAAATAAATAATTTATTTATAAATAAACCACAAGTACACAAGTAGTAGTACAGTAGTGATATTGATTTCCCTTGAAACCAGTTGGCCATCTCTGCAATAGCAGCGGCGTTATAAGCTCATCCTGGAGACTGGCAGTGGTACCAGATAGAGATAGACACAGCGTTGGTTCTCTGATGTCCAAACAAGGGGCCATAGAAGACGCTGGAGGAGGAGGTGGAGCTGGAAGGCTTCCAGGGCGGGCAGCAGCTGCCAAGCCTTAAAGCAGGGCACTTCAGAGACACCTCCGCCTGCTGCCCTCCAGCCATGGCATCATCAGCCAGGGCGCAGTGCAGCGCAGGGGCACCGCCACCGCCTTGGATGCCATCCGGAGAGGCGGGGCTGAGCCGGGGGATACGGGGGGTAGGGCGGGGGCTGGCATGGGTTTGTG